>NC_056529.1:33500532-33550072 GCF_019175285.1 Sceloporus undulatus | reverse complement strand
TTTCACAGACTTTAGTCTACTTTCTCGGGTACATATTATTATTATTATTAAAATATAATAACAGTCTGTAAAATCAATATGTAAAGATTTTAGTCTACTTTCTCGGGTACATATTATTATTATTATTAAAATATAATAACAGTCTGTAAAATCAATATGTAAAGAGATCTTGTAGCACCTTTGAGACTAACCGAAAGAAAGAAGTTGGCAGCATGAACTTTCCTAGATTTCAGTCTACTTCCTCAGATGCATTTGGTGGAGTGGAAGCCAGAGACAGACCTATATATGCCATTGGTATGCGAGGATGTCAATTCAAACTCAAAATCCTTTGTGTATGGAAATGAAGAAGCAAGTCCAGTCTCAGCTATGAGTCTTAGTGAACAATGGTACTGTGAACTGGCCAATGTTGAAACTGGAACTATACTGTATTAAAGCGTCACAGCATTAGGAAGGTTGAGAACCATTGCTCTAACCTGTAGTGCACTATTATTGTAACTCTGCTGAGCAGAAGTGAAAAGGCACTCAAAACCACTGCTGACATGAACTTATAAAAGGCAGCAGATGGATAAGCTGCTGAGAAACAAACAACTTCTTGATGTTTCCCTCCTCTAATATGCACACACTTTCTTTTTCCTTTTTGTGTCTGACTTAATAGAGGTTTCAGGCTGGAATGCCTGTTGCACTGTGGCTAGCCCTTCTGGAGACAACCTCCTCCTTGAGGTCTGTTGAGTAGGACATGTGTAAAACCACTGCCGATGTTGTTTGTTTTGATTCCACTCCTTCACTTCAACCATTCAAAAAATAAAAAATTGGGAGATCAAGACATTTCGCTAAGATGGAATTTTGCAATATGAAAATAAATATTTCGTTGGCTCGGAAACTGGCCAATGAAAAGGTTAAAATCCTTCATGAATTTGTACTGAAATTCCAGATTATATCCCTCTACTTCCCCTTGTAACTTCAATAGGAAATCACAAAGGAGGCAAAGGACATCAAACCTATATAAGGCTACAGGGAAACAAAGAAATGTAACCTTTTTATTTTCCAAGTTCTCTCCCCCGCAAAAAGGGATGGTTACCCTTTCTATGGCAATATACCATTTAATAAAGCTTGCCGCATGCCAGAACTATCACATTAGAAGCGGCCTTGCTCATGATCTAAACTGGGTTTGGCAATTATGCCCATTCATCAAATGCAACGCCAATAATGCCTCATTGCTGACTTTGCAGGCCAGGATTGATAGAAATTACAGGCAAAAATGGAATGAAATGCAATGAAATATCTCAGTATTGTTCCCATCATCGCAAAGAGTGAGACAAAATAATCCACAAAACAGTTATGTTTTAATTATTTTAAGCACAATATTTTTGGTCGAATGTTAATTTTTTCATCTTGTACTTAAAACCCAGCCTTGACAATAGAAGGAAAGCACAGCTAGTAATAGAAGCTCCTATAAATAAGTACTTGTTGCAAACTTTCCAGAGCAGTGGTATCATTTTCAGCTGCGGCTTCTCAGCCACAGAAATACAAAATCACGAAAGGTCAACATGGATTTCTCAGGGCCTTGTTGCATCATAAATCTATAACCTCATAGCAATGTAAAAGGGATTTTAAACATCTACTCAAACAAAAGCTGAATGTGGCAACTAAAAAAGCCAATGCAATTCTAGGCTGCATCAATACGTGCATATTGTCTAGATCGAGGAAAGGAATAGTACCACTCTATTCTGCGTCGGTCAGACCTTACCTGGAATATTGTGTACAGTCCTTGGCACCACAATTCAAGGATATTGTCCAGCTGGAAAGTGTCCAGAGAAGGATAACTAAAATGGCAAAAGGTCTGGAAACTATGTCCTTGGAGGAGCAGCTTAGGGACTTGGGTAGGTCTAGCCTAGAAAAGAGACATGACCTCATAGCCATGTTTCAATATTTGAAGGGATGGACCAAGCTTGGGTTTAGCTAAATGAATATTTAGGTATTAGTAATAGTAATAGCTTTGTCCTTCCCAAACTCTACAAAGCTTGTGATGTATTGAGCTGGAGGTAGGAGGAAAGCAGAAGAGGAGGAAGCAGAAGGGAAGAACCCAAGAGAGGAGGAACTGTAAGAGGAAAAATTTTAACTTACTGAAAAGAGTCAGCAGCAATAAATACACCAAAGGACTACAGCTTACCTGAAATAATAATAATATTCAATAGAAACCAGGGGAAAAATTCAACCAAAGAGAGTTGCAACACACCCACAACAGAAATGCACACCGGGAAAGAGGTATGGGGTAAGGGCCACTGCTGCTTTGAGGGCTATGAAAACAGATCAGTCATGCCACTCCATTTCGTGCCATACCAGGACTCAATTTCTCCTCTTTTTTATTCGTCTTTAATTGCTCCCCAATCCCAGTTCTTTAATTATTTCTCAGTTACTCAGCTGGGTTCTGCTGCCTAGCAACTGAGCTACATGATGTATTGCCTCTAATGCTAATCCTTCTTCTCCCGAGGTGGTTCTGTCTTACTGAACCTGCCAGAGAAAGAGCCATCCGCTCTCATTCCAACATCTCAGAAAACTGCTCCCTGTTAGCTGCAGTGATTGACTTCGCTGTTAATCGGGCATTCTAGTGATCTATGTCCCATCCTAAGACATACCCAGGCTGCGGGTTTTGATGGAAGGCAGTTATGAACGAACCTGGAAATATACCGAAGAGCAAAGGCATACAACTCAGCACTAAAAACAGAATCATCCACACCACTGTATTCCCAATGACTATGTATGGATGTGGGAGCTGGACAGCGAACAAAGCAGACAGAAAGAAAATCAACTTCTTCAAAATGTGCTGCTGGAGAAGAGCACTTAGGATGCCATGGACAGCCAAGAAGACAAATGAATGGGCTCTTTAACAGATCAGACCAGAGCTCTCCTTGGAAGCTAAGATGATCAAGCTGAGACTATAGTATGTGAAGTCAAAGGCTTTCGTGTCCGGCATAGCCCAAAAACCCCACAAAAAACCTATGAGACTATCATACTTTGGCCACATAATGAGACGGTATGGATTGCTAGAAAAAAACAATAATGCTGGGAAAGGTAGAGGGTACAAGAAAGTAAGACAGAGAACAGACAAGATGGATAGACTCAGTCAAGGGGGTTATGGGCAAGGGCTTGCAGGATCTGAGCAAGGCAGTGAAAGACAGGGATTCTTGGAGAGGTATCATCCACAGGGTCGCCATGAGTTGGAACTGACTCGAGGGCAGCTAACAAAAACAATAACCAACAACGGTTACATTATCCTCTTTCTTGGTGTATCTTCCATTTGTTTACTTGTGATAAGCTACCATGGTACAAGAAACGGCAAACACTGATAGTTAGATGGAGATCTTAACTGCTTTACAACCAAACAGAATGTGTAGAGGCTGTTGGCACCAGTCAGATGTTTGGCTAAAGTAAAACCGTGAGTTCATTACAAAATTCAGTATTGCTCTGGTCGGTTAAACCAACTGAGGCACATTCCTCTGCCACAGAAAATAGCTGTTAACTCTCAGAGAGTAAGAAAACAGAGAGAGACACTCCAGTACTATAACTCACATTAATATCAGTTGGCAGGGAATAGGTGCCAGCAGGCAGCCTTGCCATGCAGCGCCTTACTGATATGAATGCCAACAGTGGACCTTTCAGAGGACAGTAAAAACAGATACTTCCAACTGAGGTTTAAGTGCTTTAAACATCTGGATAACCTATATTGAATCAACAATTACTGAAGAAAGTCAAAGAGGAAAGTGCCAAGATTGGATTGATGCTAAACATCAAAATAACAACAACTACTACTACTAAAGGTCTACTGGAATTCATCCTAGACAACAAGTAAATTGAAATAGTCAAAGTCCCCATACCTGACCAAACACTGATCAGAACAAAGACTGCAGTCAAGCAATCAGAAGAGTAGGATGGGCAGCTATGAAAGAACTAGACAAGGCCCTAAAGTGCAAACATGAAACTGAGCACTAAAGTTGGAATCGTCCAAGCCATTGCATTCCCTATCAACATATACAGATGTGAGAGATGGACACTGAAGAAGGCTAATAGAAAGAAAATAAACTCATTTGATACGTGGTGTGGGAGAAGGGCTCTAAGGATACTGTGAATGGCCAAGGAGACAAACAAATCTACAGCACTATATAAATAAAGCATAATAATAATACAGTGGTACCCCGGGTTACGAAAGTAATCCGTTCCGCGGAGCCCTTCGTAACCCGAAATCTTTCGCAAGCCGAAATTGCCATAGGCGCTAGCGCTGGAAGCCGCGATTCCGTGTGAAAAAGCGCCGAAAAGCACCAAAAAATTTTTTCGTAACCCGAAAAAAAAAAACGTAACCCAAAACAGTTTTTTCTAATGGATTTTTTTCGTAACCCGGAAATTTCGTAAGGCGGTGATTTCGTATCCCGGGGTACCACTGTAACAGCAAATGGGTTCTAGAACAGATCAAGCCTGAATTCCCCTGGAAGCCAGGATGACTAAATTGAGGCTGTTGTCCTTTGGCCACATCATGAGAAGGCACAAATCATTAGAAAAGACAATAATGCTAGGAAAGGTAGAGGGCAGTAGAAGGAGAGGATAACCACATGCCAGACGGTTGGACTCAGTCATAAAGGGCATGGACCCTGAGCCTATAGGGCCTGAGCAGAAAGGTAAAGGATAGAGGGTCTTGAAGGTGTCTTATCCACAAGGTCGCCAGGAGTAGAGGTCACCTCGAGGGACTTAGTAGTTCTGACCATTATACCTTTTAGTAGTTTGGGTTCTCCATATATTGGAGGCCCAACTTCGCCTACCCTTATCATAATTTGAGATTTACCTAGCACACCCTTTTGAGCGAACCACATGCACTGAGTTCAAATAATGCATATTATTTGCATTTAGTGGCAGCCCCTGACTCCCTTGAAGCAAAGGGGGGTATGGAAATGTAGGGGCTTTAGAGGGAATTTCACATCTGGAGCAGTCCAGCAGTCCAAGTCAACTGAATAACAAGTGAAAATAAAACCAGAAGAGGTTTCCATCAAAGTTATTTTCAGCCATTTTGTTTGATTTTGGAAAGATTATGAATTGTTTGGTTGGTTTTCACCACGTGTGATTTATTGATTTTGTACAATCCTAGCCCCACAATTTGGGGTATATATGTATATGTGGTTGGGGATCTTTAAGAGCCCTTGCCCACAGTTTTGCTACCTCTAGCACAGAGGATTTCATCTGAATGTTTTTCAACCCTGAGCATTTTTGGGTGTGATGCAAAGGCAATTATAAATGTTTGCGGATATTTCAATCCATCATATTATAATATGGTTTAGAGCATATTTTAATCTATTTGCATTATGTGCCCTGAGCTATTACAAAAGGGTGGGAAAGACATTGAAATAAATCATGATATATACCAAGGTGATTGACCCAGGAACATTTTAACATGTACAGGGAGACCCAGGAACATTTTAACATATGCAGTGACCCAGAAACGCTTTAATTAAAAGGTAATAAAAAGTAAACAGCATGGCAGATCAAATCGAAAGCAGTAGCTCTTAGGCAGGAATATCATTAAAATATGAAGGGAAAACCACAAAGCAACAGTGTTGAAGGGGCAAAAAGCCAAGAATCCAGCTACATGGGCCTGGAAACAAAAATGTCAAAACAGTGCAGGGAAAGCCAAAACAAAACTCTGTCTTCGGCATTATAATAAAGAGAGTTTCTGTGTCAGAAAATGGGAAGGTCCCTTTATTTAGCAGAAAATGTCTTCAAGATTTGTTTCCGTCTGCTTGCTTTGGTAAATGATAGAGTTTAAACATCGCCTCTGCTGAAGAGAAGCAGTTATATAAATAAATAACAGAATCTTCCATTCTTAACTATGGCCCCATACAGGCAAGCCAAAATAAAGCTGCTTCGGGTCACTTTGGAGGTATGCTGTTTAAATGATGCATGCGTCCTAAGAGTCCCAAAGCTGCACTGTAGTCCTTAGGACTGGATCGTGGCTTTGGCATGGCTTCTGGACGTTTAAAACACATGCATCATTTAAACAGCATACCTCCAAAGTGACTTGAACCAGCTTTATTTTGGCCTGTCTGTATGGAGCCTATTACTCATATGTATTTTATCAAACTGGTTATAATGAGTATTGTATGTTCATGTTGAAAAGCAACTATTTATAAGCATATACAAATAATCTGCCTTCATCGATCATTCACCTAATCTGTTTATCAAACGGGCAACTACCCATCCAAAGGGCAGGTTGCTTAGCTGTAAGGAAAGAAGAAGAGGAGGCAGGTACAGCTCCATCATATCTAGGCCCAGAAGCAGATGAAAGATCCTCTTAGCGCTGGGGTGCAACCGTGTCCACACACAGAAAACTGCCAGCCAGGAAGACAGACACCATTGCCGAGTCTGGAAGTGGCTCACAACTGCTGAGGTTCTTCCAAAGAGGCTTTTAATCTTAGTTGCAGCAAATATTGACAATCACGATACAGCAATATTTACCCAAACCAGCATAATGCTCTGCCATCAACCAACATCAGCACCACCACATTGTGTAATGGAGTATTCATCCTTATATACACAAACACAGCTAGGATTCTGATCCAACCACCTGCTAGTGTTTCATCAGCTTCCTGTCATGGAGCCACAGCAACAATGCAGCTTTGACCTGCTATGGCTCGTCTCCATGCTCAAGTTCTATCAACTTCCTCTGAGTCAGCATTTCCTCTTAAACGCATTGCATGCACCTGAGATGTGTTTACACAGACTGGGGCAAAAACATACTGACAGACCCTCCCTCCAGCCCAACTGCCATTGCTCTGGCCTTGGAGGGAGAGAAGAACCGGTAGCATCTGCTGGACCTGATCCACTTCCCCACTGCCGTTACCTTTTCCTTTAGTATCATGTCATTTTAGATTGCAAACCTGAGGGTACGGAGCTGTCAAATTAGCAATCTGTAAAATGAATAAATAATAAATGAATAAACTTTATTCTTATACCCCGCCTTTCTGCTGCAGCAGTCAAGGCGGCTTACATGAGTAGAATATATTGGAATAATACATACTCTCAATAAATAAATTGAACCCCCTCCTTTAAAACAGGATTAAATACATTACAGTTTAAAAATTGAACCTGTTAAAATGACAACAAGTTTCTAGAGAGGCAGTAGTTACATAAAGTAGTGAGAGTACAGAAATTAGATTGAACTATTCTGGGAAGGCCTGCCGGAAGAGATCCGTCTTGAAGCTCTCTAGGCTGGTTATTTGATGGATCTCCTCTGGCAAGGGGTTCCATAGTCTGGGAGCAGCAGCAGAGATGTCTCTGACAGCCTTTGTGGGTGAAGAATGGGATAGACATGCTTTAAATAAACAAACTGTGAAGTCGAAGGCTTTCATGGCCGACATCCATAGTTTTTTGTGGGTTTTGGGGGCTATGTGGCCATGTTCTATAAGAGTTTATTCCTGGCGTTTCGCCAGCATCTGTGGCTGGCATCTTCAAAAAACCTAAACAAACTGTGGTTATTTGAATTGTCATCAATCTCTGCACCTGTGCTGTCTATCCTCAGAAACTTCTAAAGTTAGGATCTCGTCTGCAGAAGCTCCACACCCTCCTCCAGCCCACATGTCCGATGTGGTTCCTGATCAAACTTCTTCAGTTCCTTGCCCACTAGAGCAGTGCAGGAACCAAAGATGTTGAACACCAAAGGAGTGTGGGGTGTGTGTGTGTGAGTTCACAGATGATCACTTGAAAAAACACAGTTGCAGGTAAGCAATTTGTCCTTCTTTGTGGTCTCTGTGACTCACACACATGGGAGATTAGCAAGCTCCTCACCAGGATGGAGGGTGATCTAAGCTCATGAAGATTGAAACACAACTCTGCCAAAGGAGATAGAATATCTGGCTTCCATAGCAAAGAAACAGTCTAGGTGATTTCCTACAATGTCTCATCCTGTCAACATGGAAGGCGAGAGCCAGGAACATTCTTCTTCACCAAATGGATTGGGGAAGAAGGTAGGCAGGAACAACTCCTGAGTAAGATTAAATGAAGAACCCACATTAAGTAAGAAAGTAATATCTGGAAGTAGGACCACCTTATCTTTATGAAACTGAAGGAAAGGGTGGATGGTGCACAAAGGAGCCAATTCAATGGAAATTCTAGCTAAGGGAGTTGTCAAAAGGAATAACATGTTGCATGTGAGGCGCCTCAAATCTCAACCCACAAGTGGCTCAAAGGGGTGCTTTGTTAACTGAGAAAGAACCAGTCACAAATTCCAGTCCAGAGCAATGGGCAGCTGGGGTTTGCAAACCCTTTTAAGAACAGCTTTAACCAAAGGAGGCAAATACCAAGGGGGGAAAATCCCTTGGGCATATAAATGCAGAGAGAGCCGAAACGTATAAGTTAACCAAGGAAAGAGAAATTGGTTCTCTTGTAACACTTTGATTTGTAACCTGGTAGATCTCCCATGTGCTGAATGAAGAATGGCTAGCACTTCCAGGGGAGATCCTCCAAGCAGTGAGACAAAGCGTGGATGGGTTTGGATGGCAGATCTGGGCTGCTGCTTGGGTGAAATTGTCTTGACAAATAGGAAATATGCAGAAATGATGCCGACACAAATCCAGAAGCTTAGTGAACCAGAGTTGTCAAGGCAACTGTGGTGTCACTAAGAAGCAGTCTACCTTATGGCCTCTGATCTTCACCAGCAGCCTGGTGTTTAGTGGAAGTGAAGGGAATGCATAGAGGGAAGGACCTGTCCAGCCAAAAAGAAAAGCATCTTCCAAGGCACCTATACAAAGCAGTCCTCAAGTGCAGTAGCAAGAGCACTGATGGTTGCCTGCGCTGGTAAATACGTCCGCCATCAAGTGTCCCCAAAAATCAAATGTCTTGCAAAAAAATTGAGGAAGGCATTTCCATGTATGAAATTGCAACTGGGCCCTACTGAGCACATCAGCAAGAGTGTTGTCCTTCTTTGGATGGTAAACTGCAAGGGGTGGTGATATTCCCCATGGCGCACCAGTCCAAAAAGTGAATTGTGAGGTCAAGGAGGACCTGTGAGTAACAAGACAAGTTTAGTGTTGTCCCTGCTGACCTAGAAACAATGGCTGGGAAGGAGGTCTTGATGGCCTTGTTGCCATCGGAAGCAGAAATTGCCTTGGTCTCATTGCTTTGCAGCAATGAACAGTAACCTCAGGTTCTGCTAAAACTGGTGAAGGGGCTGTAGGACTCAGATCTGATGTTTCCCTCAATGGTAAGGTAGCGCTGTGCAGTCCAATCCTATGATTCCAACTGTATAACTATGATCCCATGTGTGTGGGTTCCAGAAACCATGAAGAGAAATCATCTTGGTTATTGGTGAGCACCTGACATAATACCACAGGACAATACATTGAAGCAGCCAAGACTGAATAAGATGATTTTATTAAAAGGTCCCTGACCTCAATCTTTGTGGAGCCTGGCAAGAGAGTTGAGAAGATGAATAGTGATGCCGGAGTTGCCACTGCCAGTGTTTCACTTGGAAGCACTCTCCAAGTGGGAGTACCCTGCGGTAAAGGAAAGGAGTGATGGGTGCTTCATGAAGACTATTTAGATGCCAGCAACAGTTACCATTGACATCTGATGTTCCTGAAACAGATTTCATCACTATGGTGCAAGCAAAACTCCTTCTCTATGAAAGCATTTGTTGGAGACATGATGCACTTCTGCCTGGAACAAGATGGACTGATTTTTTAAAGAGCTAAATGAAGGCTCAGACATTTATTTCCAAAGTAGCACTGGACATTAGTCCTATTTATAACAACTTCTGAAAATATTTGAGCGGTCAGAGCTGCAGCAATTCAGCTGGTACAAAACGGAGAATAACAGAAGCTCAGTATTAATGGGACTTAATTTACATTGCATGCAGCAAATACTTCTGATTCACAAAGAAAAAATGCAAATTAAACTAAAAAGAGAAACTTTGACAATCTGTTGCAATTCAGGAAAAACAGAGTCCTTAAAGACTAACACATATATTGAAGATAGAAATTTCACCTGTTACAGAATGTAAGAAGAACCATGCTGGATCAGATCAAAAGCTTAACTAGTACAGCATTCGGTTCCTATAGTGAGTAGCTAAATGCCTTTAGAAAGCCTACAAAACGGTTGTATGCAAAACTACCTTCCTCCTTATATTCTCCACAATGACTCTTCCCATTTGTCAACAAGTCTGCAGGAGTCAATTTCCAAAACATTTTTTCAGTTATGTCCATTGAACTCCTGTCCTTCCCAGCCAGTTTTATTATCAAGCTACATCTCCCTATTTCTACATACTATTGCTATTCATCTATTTCTAGGTACTATCTGTTCTTGGGTGGGTGTGGATTGATCCTTCATGCCATCCCTGAATGAACTTTCATGGTAAGTACAATCTCTCATTTACGGGATGGCATGTAGGATCAAATCCACAACTGATGGGATGTACCCATCAGACAAACAGTAGTTGTCTATTTTATAATCATTTTATAATGCCTAATAAATGTTGATGGTTATTCCCATCCTGCAGCTTTACCAAATGGTGTGCAGAGGCTGATGTACTATGTAGCACCACATGTTTGGCCCTCCATATCCACGGATTCTGAATCCATGGATTCAGCAAATCACAAATCAAAAATATTCACACACATATCCAAAAAGCAAACCTTGATTTTGCCATTTTATATAAGGGATACCATTTTACTGTGCCACTGTATATAATGGGACTTGAGCATCCATGGATTTTTCTATCCATGGGGAGGTCCTGGAACCAAACCCCACCGAACACCAAGGGTGCACTGTGAAACGACAGAATCATACAATGATAAAGTTGGAAGAAACACAAGGGTCATCTAGTTTAAACCCCTGACGTGCAGGAATGCATAGCTAAAGCATTCCTGAAAGATGCCCATCCAACCTCTGTTTAAAGACCTGCAAAGATGGAGAGTCCACTACCCTCTGAGGCAATCTGTTCCAGTGTCGAACAGTTCCTACAGCTCTTCCACATTGTTTCTTCTGGGATCTCTATCTGCTTCCCTTTCTTTGGGGCTTGCGAACTAGTGTGGCTAACAGGAATAACTGGAAAAAGGAACATGAGAATGACAAGAGGAAAAAAAATATGGAAAGCAGATCAGACATTGCAACTCTGTGTCTCTGGTTATGGATTCAAACAGTTTTGCAACAGGTTTAGTCGAAAGCCACCTCTAATTAATGCACATATGTATCCACAAAGAGACAGACCCAGTGGGTCTTCTCTAACGCTGATCTCCATGGCTTCAGCTAAGGTTTGCAATAGCAGCTGTTTCCATGGCTCCCTGACCAACCGTTCCTCGCTGCAAAGAAATCTTCCATATAACAGTGGCTTTCTTCAGCGACCCCCCTCCGCGCACGTACCTCCATCCACGATTAGCAGCATAGGCACCAAAATGGCGCCTCTCTGGGGAACATGAATCCAGAGATGGAAAATATACAAGCTAAAGTGAGTGGAAAGGCAGCAATTCCCAAGCAATAGCCTAATCCCTACAAAGCCATGGCCTGAGGATGGAAATCCCATGACATTACAGCACTCTGGTCGGCCACAAAGCATTTGTCTCTCTTCAAAGCCTCCTCAGAAAATCGAAGGCTTTACAAGTCATCCTCAGCTGCAGTTGTCAGCTGCAGTGGAATTTCCAGATTGCCACCAGCCTATTCTCGACAGCTTTACTGTTGCCGCTTTACAGGCCAAAGTCACTTGGAGCAAAGCCTCAGCCTTCTCATTTACAGCAGCTTATCCAAATGAAATGGCCACTGGCTTATAAGGCAGAAGTCCAAAGCCCAAACAATAAAGAACAATAAACCGGAGCGCTGTAATTCAATGGCACATGCACATGCTGTTGCTGTAACATGTTCAGCTGACTTAGATTTGGAGATATGAGAGTCCAACCAGAAGTTTTTGGGACCAGATACAAACAGGATAGGAACCATTATGAAATGGCAAGGTAGCAGGTACTTGCTGATAGAACTGAGCTGCTACAGATTGAGAAATGCGGTGTAGTATTTGGGGAGAGACAAGAGAGAGATAGTGTTGGACTGTGGCTCTGGGGACCAAGGTCTGAATCCCTATTTCAGTCATGGAAGGACCTTAAAGTGAATCACACACTCTCAGCCCCAGAAAACCCCAGGATAGGTTTGCCTTAGGGTTGCAATAAGCTGGAATAGAAGGCAACAAAACAGCAATGCTGGTCGGACCTACACATCTCTACAACAAATCTCTGAGTGAATTCATGCTTCCTAGTCAAGAATGAGTTTTGTTTAGAGTTATTAGTTCAATGAATCCCATTTACACACTTTATCTTGTTGTAGTGTGCTTCCAAGTCGTTTTCAACCTAAAGCGATGCCAAGAATTGGCAAGAATTGTTTCAGGGGTGGGGATGCCTTCCTAAGGCTGAGAATGTGTGACATGCCCAAGGGCAGGGGTCGGCAACCTCCCCCACGGCCGGATGCGGCCGTGGAGGCCTTACCGCCTGCCCCTGCCTGCACCTGTTGCCGCCGCCACGCGATTGCGGCTTTCGCTGATCCCAGTCGTGCCATTTTGAAAAATGGCGGTGCCTAGAGGCAAAGTTTCACGTGACCACAAGTAAGGTCGCGCGAGACTTCGGCGGCTGAGAGCCGTGCCACCGGAGCCCTACAAGGGGCCGGCGGCGCAGGGGCCTCTGGAGGCCATGCCATCATGCGCCCTCCAGAGCCCGAGGGCGGAGGGGGCCAGGGGCCCGATCCGTCGCTGGCGCCCTCCAAGAAGCCCGGCGGGGCAGGGCCTCTGGGAGGCCCGAGTACCGTCGCTGGCACCCTCCAGAGGCCCCTGCGGCAGGGCCCGGAGCCTGCCGTCGCTGCGCCTCCAGAAGGCCGCGGGGGGCAGGGGCCCTCAGGGAGGCCCGATGCCAGCTGGCGCCTCCAAGGCCGCGCCACCACCGGAGCCCTTTGAGGCCCCAGCGACGAAAAAGGAGCGCAGAAGAGGAGGCCTCCAGCGCTGGTGGCCCCCACCGCTTTTTTGCCGGTCTCTGACAGGGCCTGGGCCCTGTCAGGGCCGGCAAAGATGGAGGCCTGGCCCTGAAGGGTGGAAGCGCTGCCCCGCATGTGGCTCCACCCCGAGGTGGAAGCTCCACCCCCGGCACACGGCCCCACCCCCTGGGGGTGGAAGCTCCACCCCAGCAAGGCCCCACCCCCGAGGTGGAAGCTCCAGCCCCCAGTCGCCTGAGGGACAGCAACCCGGCCCCCAGCTCAAAAGGTTGCCTACCCTCCCAAGGTTTCCATGACTGAGCAGGGATAAAACCCTGATCTCTATACAGTAGTCCCTCGGGTTACGAAATAATTCGTTCCGCGGCTCCGTTCGTAACCGATAATTTCGCAACCGAAAGGCTTTTTTTAGCGCTGGAAAGCCGCTAGCCGCGCTTTGCGGTTTGAATTTCGCGCCGAAAAAAATTCGTAACCCGAAAAAACATCGTATCCCGGAACAGTTTTTTCCAATGTAACTTTTTCGTATCACGGAAATGTTAACGCGATCAATTCGTATCCCGGGTACCACTGTATCATATCCAATCTCAAACCACTGACTCCATACTTTATCTATAGCTTTTCCTCATTCCTAGTTTGTAAAAATGTGTACTAATTTATCTAAATAAGAGAAAAACGCATCACACATCACAAGGAAGACAATTCTCAAAGCCCTTAAAGAAGGCGCCACATATACGATGGATGTCTTTTTCAAATTACAAACGCTCTCCAGTTAACTGGAGCGGTGAGAAGGAAAGGAAGGAGAAAGAAGCCAGACACTGCAAAAGACATCACAAGCCCGCCACTCACCTAGAGGGATTTCACACATAGTTTTTCCAGAGTCTCTTCCCGACTGCTGCATAGACATTACACCTCGATCAGCACTCTTATTCTGTTGATATGCCTCCAGTGCCACGCTAAGTCTGTGAACACAGAAGTCACGGCAGAGTCATTTCTATACCATCGGTCCCCCGAGAGAGCTGTTCTAGACATTTAGGAGAGCCAGGTTCATCTGTTTTTGATTCATCCCTCGTGGTACTGTCAAAATCAGTTTGCAGTTGGGGTAAATATGCCTTTATGTGGCGCTGGTAGATACGGGTTAGCACCATTCAAAGTCAAGCTGTAGCAAAGTGTGCTGGGGACTGTCACACATCTAAGAAGCGTGTTGCACCACATGCTTGCACAAGACGTCCTCTTGCTTTACACAGACACCCAAAAGGAGCCTACGTCCTCTATAAACCATGCACTACAGTTTCAGACCACTCGGTTGAAAGCATCAATTTAGCATCATCTTAGTAGATGAAAATGTTATCTCTTTTCTCCTTTATGACTAGGGCCAACAGACAGGCCAAAATAAAGCTGCCTCGGGTCACTTTGGAGTATGCTGTTTAAATGACACACATCAAGAGGCCAAAGCTGTGGCAACGCTGCACTCCAGACCTAGACTGGAGCATGGCGTGCTGGTTTTGGCTCTTAGGAGCATGCAGCATTAAACAGCATACCTCCAAAGTGACCCGAAGCAGCTTTATTTTGGCCGGTCTGTTTGGGCTCTTAAATTCAGCCAGATACCATAAAAACACTGAATGCATCAACTTTTCTAAATTCAATTTCTAAATGGTTGTTATTTATTTTCACAGCGCCTCCTGAACTACAGGATCTACATAGAGATAGAGATAGAGGGAAGATAGGAACACCCCCTTTGAGCTATGTAAAAGTATGACAATCAGTTTGTATTGATATGAGAAGCTAAACTATTTCAGTCCCATCCATCCACCTTTTGACAGGTTTATCCTCACTGCTCCTGGTTTCTCAATTCACATTCCTTGGTTGGTTCACATGAACACGCTCCTCCTCCTGCTGCTTTGACCTGCCGCTTCCCATCAAAAGGATGCGCAACGCCAGTTGTCTTCTGACCAAATACTTCATCGCTTGGAAAGCAGCCAGCTTTTATAGCAGCTGTCACATCAAAGTAAACATTTTGAAACCATTACATGCAATAGTTATCTGTAATGCTGCCTAGTGTTTTGTGTTTTGTGTGTGTTTTTTTTATTTACTCAATTATGATCAGTTAAATAGTTTCCCCTGAAGCTGGCACTTCCATACACTGCGTGGCATTCGCTCTGGCAGGCAGGCACTGAACTTTCCAGGGCATGATACATCTCAGCCTGCCTCATGGATATGGCTGTGAGGTCACTGCAGAATATGGAAAAAACCAACACCGAGCCAATTTTCAGGCAAAGGATTGGGAAACATGTAGAAATGGACTTAACTTTTAAGAAAGACTATCTCAGGGCGGGAGAAAGCCCATTCCATCTAAACACTTCAAGAGGGATCTAATGCTTCACTAATATTGCACTTTAGGAACAATAAGTCTCTTGGAGACAAAGTATGGAAGTGTAGAGTCTATCTATTCCCTAAATGTGGTTTGCTGTTGCTTATTATCACCCGTAAAGAAGGATTTCCTGACTACAGGCTACAACTAATGCAATCGGCAAGCTTCATTTCATATTTGAAGAGAAGAAAGAACATGAAGAAAATGATTATCATATTTTCATATTGAAGAGGAGAAAGAATATGCAAGAAAAGCAAACGGGAATAATGGGAAAGATTGAGAGAGAAAGGTAGCCTTTCAATTAACGGAGCAGGTTGGAATCAAATCACATGAGGTATACCTGTCTAGCTTTGCCAAAGGTCCTCTTTGGGATTCGGATGAAAAACCTCCTCCTAGTTTGTTAAAATCTGGGTTGTGTTAGAAAAACCTCCATTTGTCTGGCTTTCTCTCATCTGAAGCCTGCACAGCTGAACTCTGAACCCTGCACTACTAAAAGACAATTTAACACCCCAACGCCAGCTCCCTTTTTGCTCAGGCAGTGGCATACTTGAAGGATGCAAAGTTTAGCCCGTATGCCAAGCATGACAACATGAACTGGCATAAAAGTCCACTTCCACCAAGCCTCCATCTCCTGCCTAATATGCTTACTTAAGCGGCCGACCCACCTGTTCAGCTGACACGGAAGAGCAAATCTTACAGCTGTTGGGTGGACTTCTTTCTCCCCTTTGCCCTTGTAATATTTCTACACTGTTGGGACACCAAGGGAAATTATCTGTTTGTGCATTTATCCTGACGGAAAGCAAGACAATGGAGAGCCTGACCCCAAAGGCATGGCCACTGGACCCAGCATCATGTTCCTTGTCAACCATTCATCTATGCTATCTATAAACACCAGCCATGCGAGCTCTGGCTGCACCTGCGCTTATTGCTTACCATAACCATTCCATTTTAAACAACTACAGTAGTATTGGATCCATTCCTCTGCTCTATCGTCATCAAATATGGCATCACTGCAGTGAAAACTGTATAGTTGAAGAGAGGGAATACCCCTGCTTCTGGTTCCCGGCTTAAATCTACACACGGGCGGAGAATCCTGGAATCAAACACAAACTGTCATCCTGGGAGTGTTTAATGTGTTATTATTTGCTCTGACGCCTCATTTTTGAGCACCCTTATTCTCTACTCTGCGAAATAATGTGGCTTTGAACCATTTCTTAATGAAAAGCTTCAACAAGAAAAAATATGTCTATTCATGCGCTTGAGAAGTCAGCTTTTGGACAGACATATTTAAGAATTGAACGGGGGGGGGACAGTACCTAGCTTAACTGTGGCTCCTTGAGTGATCATATGTAAATTCACACTATGACCATTCCTAAATCATAGAACATAGAGTTGGAAGAGACCGCAAGGCCATCCAGTCCACCCCATTCTGCCATGCGAGAACCTCAATCAAAGCATCCCCGACAGATGGCCATCCAGCCTCTCTTAAAGACCTCCAAAAGGAGACTCGGAGAAAGTGTGTCCACTTCAACAGCCCTTAATATCAGGAGGTTCCTCCTAATGTTTAAGTGAAATCTCTTTTCCTAGAGCTTGCATCCTGCTCCGGCTCCTAGTCCTGGAGCAGCTGAAAACAAGTCAGCCCCCCAATATGACATCCCTTCAAGTATTTAAACAGGGCCTCATATCACCTCTAACCTTCTCTTCTCCAGGCTAAACATCCCCAGCTCCCTAATCTTTCCTCATAGGGCATGGTTCCAGACCCTTCACCATTTTAGTCGCCCTTCTTTGGACACACTCCAGTTTCTCAATGCCTTTCTGATTGTGGTGCCCAGAACGGACACAATACCAGGTGGGGCCTGATCAAAGCAGAATACAGTGGCACTATTACTTACTTGATCTAGACACTATACTTCCATTGATGCCTAAAATCACATTGGCCTTTTTAGCTGCCGCATCGCACTGTTGACTCATGTTCAACTTGTCTACTTGGACCCCAGATCCCTTTTGTAATGTAGTCTCATTCCCAGGTGCACCCTTGTGACTGTTATTGTGCAAACATCTATTAATATAAAAAGGGGGGAGAAGAAGAAGAAGCACAATTTGAGAATATTATATGATTATAGAAAATAGGGACTATGGCAGATCTAACCCCATCATCAGCACTGGGCCTTGAACTGCCAACCTTCCGATCTTCCGCTCATCAGAACCACATCCATCACGCAGTAAAAACCCAGACATAATAATTCTGAAGGATCCTGTGGCCATCTGACACAAGGAACACTGCCACATACAAAGCTTAAGGGCCAACACACATTGCATGACTTTTTTCTGGGGATCATGCATTTTCACAATTGATGATATGATCTGTCCCCAGTTGAAGCCGTATCCTCTGGGTTTAATGGTTGCATGACTCTGACTTCCTTTGGAACAAAGAAATTGGAGTGGAAACCTCTCATCCCATCAGTAGGAGACAGCTACTACCTCCTTTGCAAGCAGGATTGTTGTCTATCGCAATGCTCTAGAATACTAGGGTGTAATAAGAGATCCCGAGAACATGAAATGTTGAAATGTTTATATAACCATGCTGGTGATAGATCTACTGGAACCATTGTATCAGCAAATATCACCGAAGAAAAAAAATCAGAAGTTTTCTGATGTTTTAAGGTAACTAGAATCATAGAACATAGAATCATAGAGTTGGAAGAGACCACAGGGGCCCATCCAGTCCAACCCCCTGCCATGCAGGAAATCACAATCAAAGCATTTCTAATAGATTAGATTCCTAGTAGAACTTAATAGATTAATCCAATAGATCCTAATAGATAATCTTAACTAATAGATTAGATTTCTGTATGGCAGAATGGGGTTGGACTGGATGGCCCTTGTGGTCTCCTCCAACTCTATGTTTTTTGTCTATGATTCTATGATGCCCTATATTGTATGCCTTTACCATCTTTTTCTCTGCTATCCTGAAAAGCACACATATTAAAAGAGAATGTTGGTTCCTGGGAGATTTCAAACCTATTTATTCTTTTATGTATTTCAGTCGAATTACATGTATTTCTCTTTTCTCCTTATGCAGTACCTAAGAAAGCCTACATTTATTTTATATATATATATATATATATATATATATATATATATATATATATTTAAAATACTATTTATACAGATATTATAAAAGAATGAAATAACAAAAGCAAGATAAAAAACAGGGAAGCCTGTTTATGGGGGGGGGGGGGGGGGCTCTTACAAAACCATCCTGTCACATAGATTTTCAGCCAAAGGCCTACCCAAATTAAAAAGGTCTTAGCCTGCCAGCAAAAGGAAAGCAAAATGTCTGTACCTTTGCTGCCTAAAATATAGAGGTGCTTGGTCAACAAAACCCTTCACTTTGAAGGAATGGGTCCCCCCCCCCTTGTTAAGTATAAGTGAGTCATATGCAATGCAGAGTAAGGACATTTATTGGCAAGGATCCATAGAAGAGCTTTGCATTTTCATATCAGCACTAGGCTGGGGGAAAGTCTATTCATACCTGGATTGGCTAGATCAAATCTCAGCAGAATGAAAACCAGAATCGCCTAAGAGCTCCAAACGCTATTTTCCACAAAGTCAGAGCCTATACTATGCAACGTAACCTTATATGTATCACCAATGCAATGCAGGGCAATGCAAAGTAAGTACATTTTACTAGTAGAGTCAGAGACAAGAAGTCAACTTGAAGAAGCTGGTCACAATCCTTCTGCAACTTTGACTGACTCACTACCAAAGATGCCAATATGTATAGAAAAACATTCAAGTCCACCTGATTCTACTATCCCTATACAACATACAAGAAGAACTGACAGTGAGAGTCATTTTTTTTAAACTCCATTATTTTGTTTTCTATTCATAACATTATTTTTTAAAAGGTATGAACCGCCTTTGCAATTCTTATCTTCACCATAGGCCTGTAGACGGCACAATGCAAACATGTACAATGCCATTCCAATAAGTGGTAAATGGAGTATTTGTGATAAGAAAGGAAGGCTTGAGCTTCCAGTTCTCTCTCTTTCTCACAAATGAGATTTGCCCAGAGCTTATTTAGGAGCAATTGAGGACGTACGTACAGTAATTTCATTTCTATTTTGAAACATACCAACAATACTATATTTGCAACAAAGCCTATTGTGCCAAGAACAGACAAAACAGCAAAGTATATTTGGCTGGAAATGAGAAATTGAAGCTTCTTATTTCTTTCCCACGTAGGTGGGAAAGGGATAAGAAAAGGCTCGTGTTCATGCTTCCCAAATATTGTTGGGCTTTAGTGCTGAATGTGTTTATGCATCTGAGAATACTCTGGAGGCTTGTAAAATAGTATCGCCATTACAACCGTGGTCACAGGGAATCCTGAAGTCATTTTAAAAAGGAGACAGGAGAAACACAAAAACGTAACCCGAGGTGAACAAAAAGGTTTTGCAGAACAGTTAAGTCATCTTGCCAAAATGTGGGGTTGCGAAAGCTGAAACTTGATCAGCCTTTAACAGCGGAATGCATGGAAATGACAACTGCACATAACTACTGGAGAATCTACAACCGGTGTTCAGCAATCAGCTAAAATTGCACAAATAATCGAAATGTTTCATGCATGAGCTCATTCACAGCATAATACCCGTCTGTGATCCGACCCTATAGGAATTCACTGCATGCTCAATAAATGCACGAAGTCAATTCCCCCACCGCCGCAACCACTGCCCAACCTCACCCTGACCGCTTCTTTCGCCTCTGAAAACCCCAAAGCTGTTTCACATTAGCTAATAAGAATTAAAGACCAGGAGTACTTGTGACTCTAGCACTAATGGATAGCAGCTAGAGGCAAAAATCACATGGACATCCAAACAACTTCTCACCACAGCCAACTTAAAAGGTGAAGATAGGGGGTCATTTTACAGAAAGAGGTGCCAGGTTCCTTTTGGATGTGTCTACACCGAGGATGGGAAAGTCTGTCCATTTCACTTTGATCTATATCTGAAATTTTTAAAGCTTAAAGTTGATTACATCCCAAATGTGAAGAATATTTCTTCAAAATCAGACAACTACAATTCTCCTCCATTTGTACCAGTCGAACACAACAGGTAAAGTTATTCCCACCAAACAAAGGACTGTGATGTACCTGCCATATAGTTGTTAAAGATTAAAAACTCTCAGAAAGAAGTGGCAGCCTGAATCATAGAATCATAGAGTTGGAAGAAACAACAAGGGCCATCCAGTCCAATCCCATTCTGCCATGCAGGAACTCACAATCAAAGCATCCCCGACAGATGACCATCCAGCCTCTATTTAAAGACCTCCAAAGAAGGAGACTCCACTACACTCTATGGAAGGAGCGTGTTCCACTGTCGAACAGCCCTTACAATCAAGAAGTTCCTCCTAAAGTTGAGGTGGAATTTCTTTTCCTGTAGCTTGCATCCATTGTTCCAGGTTCTAGTCTCTGGAGCAGCAGAAAACAAGCTTGCTCCATCTTCAATGTCACACCCCTTCAAATACTTAAACAGGACTATCATATCACCCCTTAGCCACCTCTTCTACAAGCTAAACATACTCAGCTCCCTAAGTGTTTCCTCATAAGTCATGGTTTCCAGACCCTTCACCATTTTTGCCAACCTCCTTTGGACACACTCCGGTTTCTCAACATCCTTTTTGAACTGTGGTGCCCAAAATTGGACACAGTATTCAAAGTGGGGTCTGACCAAAGCAGAACCGAGTGGCTCTATTACTTCCCTTGATCTAGACATTATACTTCTATTGATGCAGCCTAAAATAGCATTGGCCTTTTTAGCTACTGCATCACACTATTGACTCATGTTCAACCTGTGTTCTACTAGGACACCTAGATCCCTTTCACATGTAGTCTTGTTAAGACAGGTGTCCCCCATCCTATATCTATGCATTTCATGAATTCAGCACTAACATGGTAGAAGACAAAAATATTGAAACCGAAGCACGTTACAAACGTGCCAAAGGGGCTTGCTAGGGCTGAGAAGGGGCGTGTTCGGGTTGAGAAGGGGCATCACTTCCTGACGCCCCTCAACCCTAGTACGGACCAAGTCCGTACAAAATGGTGGTCCACACGAGGGGCACCATTTTGATGTCATGGACGCATAGCGTCCAGATATCACACGGCGGAAGTGACGCCGCAAGTGCATGACTAGCGCCTCGTGGCGCCACTTCCGGGGCCCAGAAAGAAGCGCCATTTTGGCCGCTGCGGTTCCCAGATGCAGCAACTGGCAGCAGCAGCATACCGCCCGTTTTGGGCAGTCTGTAACGCGCCCAAGACTTTTAATAGTGAAGTACTCAAATCTTTCATCATGGATGGATGAATCTATTTGATTTTGTTTCTCTCACAATGGAATTTTCTTAATCTCAAATTCTTTCCGTCTCAAAATACACACACACACACACACACACACACACACACACACACACACTGATATGGTCAGCTCTGAACAGAAATAAACAGAAACAAATGTCTCATCCACTCCAGTTTTTCATTCAAGATGCTGGGGAACGTTCCTCAACTAGCTGACACACTCCACATTTCACTCTTAAACAGCTTGTTCGCAGGGAAAACAAATATTTCTGGCTCTCTGTCAAAAGAGACACCAGCCTCTAATGATGCCTGTGACAACATTCGGGACAACACCAGGATGGACCCTGACATCTTTTTAAATGACACAGGTTTACATAGTGAACATAAGCTATATAGTGAATATATGCAATGAGGAGATTCAGGCAGAGTGCTGTTTCCCCTTCTCACAATAAAAACAATTGCTCATAGAGACAAACATGCCCTGTTTCCATTAGTGTGCTGCCATTCAGAGAAGTATGAAATACAAAACATACTAAGTTGCTTCTTGCAACTTATTATGTTTGACAACAGACCCAACAATTATGCTTGTCCAAAACCAAACACTATTTACCCACTTTTGGGGAATTTTTAATACCAAATGTTGAGATTACATCTATACACTCCTATTCCCCCCCCCCCAAGAACCAGCTTACTCCCCCAAACTTCATCCTGTTCTTTATCCTAAGTGTAAAGAATATATCATATACCATGATGAAATAGCAAGAAATGCCATGGGGAGCATTTCTATCATGTGCATGTCTGCATCGGTTTATTTTCACACAGTGTCCCAATACATGCTTTGACTGCCATAAAGGCTGCCAGGTAAGTATATTATGCCATTTGGACTGTGCCTTGCTGCTTTTATTTCCACACAGCCTACTGTATGCATACATTTGCATCATGCAAAGAGTAGGACAGGAACACATGGGGGCCAAATGAAAACCAAGCTTATTTCAGCAAGGCTTGAGTTTCAGTTTCATGAAATGGACTAAGAACAATTTCATGATGCTAATTTGGTAAATAGGGAGTTAGCACTGACAAGCTGAATGGCAACAACCTTGGCAACAGAGAAAGGAATGGTGGCCTCCAGAACTTTTGGAATCCAGTCACCATAAACGCCAGTCAGCACTGCCAATGGTAATGGATTATGGGATTTGCACTCCAAATCACCTAGACTGTCTATATCTAAACAAGGAAAGTAATACAGAAGAGGGAAATTAGCACAGCTACCACAGTTCTTCTGTTTGAGCAGCTTGGTACTTTTAAATTCGGATGCAAACTGATCTCATCCACACCTTGCCAACTGCAGACTAGAATCGATTGTATTTCATACTTTTCTGAATTTTGTGATGCGTTTCTACCATGTGTTTAAAAACATGCATTTTTAAGATGAAATACACTTTAAAATACACATCTTGCAGTAAAATTTCAAATACAAATGCTTGTGTAGCTCTTTCTGTAAGAGACAGATTAATTTGGGGATGGGCTAGAACAGGTTTAAGAATGGCCATATATGAAATTGACACGAGACAGAAATACAGATGCATCCCTCTACTTAGACAAGTATGAAAAATGTCTAAAGTTATGTTTCCTACTATATCTGCCATCTGGTAACTTCAGACACACCAGCAAGCAAGCGAAGTCTAACCTTTCCTCTCCACACCAAGAAAACGCTGTTCTTATACTACTACTTTCTGTCAGGACTGTAGACATCTGTTGGAAGGAATCCAGGAGCCGGCCACAGTTAATATGTGCGAGGGAGATGTCAAGTGAGGACAGCAATGGGAATTATATGCTCTCCAGATATTGTTGGACTGCAACTCCCATCAGCATAGGCAGCATAGCCAACCATATGGGATGCTGGGAGTTGCAATCCAACAACACGTAAAGCTCTGCATAGTCTTCCCCTCCGAACTAGAATCTTAAACCAGAAATCCATGTTGAGGGACAAAAAAAGACAGAAAAGACCCAGCCAAATAGAAATCCTTTACAATTAGGAGGACGCAGGGATGGAAAGAAATGTCATTGGATCCAACAATGTCGACAAGAGCAGCTTTTTCACCGTTACTGGCATTTGTTATCAGAAAACGCACAACAGAAACCTGAGAAGTCAAACATTTGCTATGCTATCATGGCGTTTCTGAGAAATCACCTGTATACAGCATGTGCATATGTTAAAATTCAAATGGCTAAAATGCAGATGATTGAAAAAGAATAACTAAGGCCCGTTACAGACCGCCCAAAAGGGGCGGTCTCAGGCCGCTGCCGGTTGCAGTGTGGAGGAGCTGCAGCAGCCAAACTACGCGACTCCTCCGCGCTGCAAAAAAGGAGCGTGAAAATCACGCTCCTTCCGGCAACCCGGAAGAGACATCGCAAGTGCCAAAGCGCGCACTCGCGACGTTTCTTCCGGGTTGGGACATGCGGACACAGAGTGTCTGCTACATCAAGATGGCCGTGCCCATCTGTATAGGGCACCGCCATCTTGACGTACGGAATACGCGCGAGGGGCAAGGTGCATCCGGAAGCGCCGCCCCTCGCACGTATTCACGGCACGACGACGGCACCGCTTAGGCCCGTCTATAACGCGCCTAAGGCCCTATACAGACAGGCCAAAATAAAGCTGCTTTGGGTTACTTTGGAGGTATGCTGTCTCGATGCATGTGTACTAAGAGTCCAGAAGCTGCGCTCTAATCCTTAGGACTGGATCGTGGCTTTGGTGTGGCTTCCAGACTCTTAGAATGCATGCATCATTGAAACAGCATATCTCCAAAGTAACTCGAAGCAGTTTTATTTTGGCCTGTCTGTATGGGACCCTTGTCTACAACAGCCAGGATATTTGGGAGGCAACTTGGAGTATGCTGGTCCCTCAGCTGCCCCAACCTTTGCCCGTTACCTGATCTTCCATTTCCACACTATTATTATTATTATTATTAGTAGTAGTAGTAGTAGTAGTAGTATATTTATTCATATCCCACCCTTCTCCCAGGACTGGGACTCAGGGTGGCTTACAACATCAAAAAAAACAAAAAACTATAGCATCTGTCCACACAAGTGTCCCACTGAACCTCCTGGCACATCCGCCGCCACCACAGGTTGCTCACTTCTGTGGTCAGAACCAGACGCCCAGTAATGGTCACACACCATATAGCTGTGCCGTCAGGGCTATGGTGCCCTTCCAAGAGTGCAAAAAGTAGCCACTTTTTGCGGCTCCTTTTTGAGCCCTCGAAAGGCCATATTGAGGCTGCAGTGTGAGGTTGCCGTGGCACCGATCTGGCTAGGAAAGGGGCCGCATCCCACCACCCCTTTGGGGCGGTCTGTCGAGCCCCTAACCTCACTTTAGTTTTCAGAGTTTGCACTTGAAGATCGTATCTAGTTCTTTCATAGCTGCTTCTGATTTCTTCATTACAGTCTCTGTCCTGGTCAAAGTTTGATCCGAGGTATGGGGACTATGGCCTGTTACAGACTGCCGAAATAAAGCTGCTTCGGGTCTCTTTGGAGGTATGCTATTTAAATGATGCATGGGTCCTAAGAGTCTGGAGGTTACGCCAAAGCCACACTCCATTCCTAAGCACTGGAGTGCAGCTTTGGTGCAGCTTCTGGATTCTTAGGATGCGTGCATCATTTAAACAGCATATGATGCACGCATCATACCCGAAGCAGCTTTATTTTGGCAGTCTGTAACAGGCCTAAATGACTATTTTAGTTTTCTAGTTATCTAGGATGAATTCTTGGAGATCTTCCATGGCCATTATTTTCATAGTTTTTTATGGGTTTTTTAGGGCTATGTGGCCATGTTCTAGAAGGGTTTATTCCTGATGTTTCAACATTATTTTTGTTTTCTTGATGCTCTCTTGGTGTTTTGGACTTCAGCTCCCAAAAGCCCCACCCAGCTTGGCCAATAATCAAGAATTCTGGGAGCTGAAGTTCAAAACATCAGCAAGACCAAAGCTTGGGAATCACATTGGGAGTTAGAGGTATGCAGTGACATAAATGCCTAAACAATGTCCCTAAACAATGCCCCCTGCATCTCTCTGATGTTCCTTGTCTACCAAGCTACTCATAAAAGTCAGGGGTGCAAGGAACAATCCTACCACTGGTATGTATACAACTTGCACAATATGTGAAACTGCACATCAGAGATGCTCCTTGCATTTCCACAAAGACTTCTTTTGCAGGTCGCCTTATAGCAGGTAGATCACTTAATACAAAGATCAGATATTCCCAGTTATATCTCATTGCTTTGCATGTCAATGCTTTGCCATTCAAAAGCTTCAGGCATCTCTTCCCTTTGAGCTCTCAGAAAAACTCCTCTACTCTGATGGCTAAGCTTTGGAGGTTGGACCAGTTATTCTCACCAGGTATGCTTAGAATTGCTGGGACAGGAACAAAATGAGCCAGCCAGCCCTAACCCACACATAAGCAATGTTGTAAGACCGTACCTATTGCCAAGGTACATGGAGAAAGCAGAAAGCGAGGCAGACTTTAGGGCAGTGAGGAGAGACACAGTCCTTCTTGGTGCATAGCAATTTAGCTTGATGACTGCTAGAAATGCATTGTTAAAATATATCTTTTCATATATGAAACAACTATAGTTTTGTGTTTAGGAAGTATCTTCTGTCTGTCTGGCTTACATCATTCCATGCTTTCTTAGGGAAGGGAATACATAAAATCCTAAGGCTTGGAAAGTATCTTTGAAGGCATTTAATCAACTCTCCTCCTAAAAAGAAAACCATGCAACATCAACAGCATTCCTGAGGTTGCTGTCCTGTCAATACTAACACCTCCCAGGTCCCACCCAACTCTATGAAAGTGAGGTTACCACCCTCCTGGCAGCCTCTTGAGACAAACTATTTCACTGGTAAGGTGATCCCAATGTTTAGTCAAAATCTGGTTCTCTGCCATTTCCAACCCTTGCTTTGAGCCCTGTCTTCTGGAGCAACAGAAGGGTCATATCAGCACAGCAAAGAGAAACAAGAGGTATGATAAAGTATTGCAATGTCACTGGTAAATGGTAAAGGCAGAAGGCAGGGTTTGAAAAGAACAGAATACAGGACACGTGGTTTCTCGGCATGGATACTTAATGTATCATTATTTAGCTAATTTTATTCCAGACCTGTTGTTCATCAATGGCATAAACTCGGGAAAAACCTAGACATTTTGTATGGAGTCCTAGTGGATGTCCAAAATGGAACATACCTATTGATTCAATGGGTTTACATGCTTATTCACTGTCCAGTGAGTCTGCTTTAGTTGGATTACTGATAGGACTCAGGCCATGAATCGCAATTAATATGAAAAGCACATGGAGATCCTCGTCTCTAGATTGTTGTTGTGTGTCTCCAAGCCATTTCTAACTTATGGTGACCCCAAGGTAAACCTATCATAGGGTTTTCTTGTCAGGTTTCTTCAAAGGGAGTTTGCCTTTGCCATTGCCATCCTCTGAGGCTGAGAGTGTGTGACTTGCCCAAGATCACCCAGTAGTTCTTCTAATGCTTCAGCAGGGATTCGAACCCTGTTCGCCAGAGTTTTAGTCCAACGCACAAACCACTACATCACACGACTCTCCATATCTAGATACTTTGCTGCAAACCCATGTTGTTAAATGGTATGGAAATATAAAGTACAAAGCCTTTTTTTTAAAAAGTCTACCCATGGTTTACCCAACTGAATCATCTCAAGTAGAAAGTCCAGAACATGGGTAGGCAAAGTGTAGTTTGTGGGTTGCATGCAACCCACCAGGACTCCAAAATGCACCTTTAGGGATGTGGGAGCATTTCCGTCTCTTTATATATAACATAATAGTGCTAGAACATGTGAACATGTATTGCAAAAGCTTCCACACACCAACGTGAACCATGCGCCTGCATTACATATGAGATCCCAAGCTTTGGAGGTAACTGCATATCAGAATGGAAAGGGCAAAAAGCAGTCATCCATGTCACAAAATCACACACAATCCCTTGGAGAAAAGAAAGCAATCATTGCGGAGATGAATGGAAAAAGAGACATGAAGTTCAGTGGTGGCAGGGCATGAAGACAGAAGTAAACACATCACCTTTGGAAAGAGCAATACATAAAACTCTCCAGATTATGCAACCTGCTTTCACCACATTTACTTTAACTAAGACTTGCCCCGGGTTTTTCTTATCATGCCATTACTAGGATTCCAGCCACATGCCAGAAGACGCTGCAATGACAGTTTTTTACCATTTCCCCCCAAAAAACAGATGCAACCAATGTCTCCAGAAGGCTAGGTGGGGGTGCCGATAGGGAACGGCACACATAGGTTCCTGCTGCTGGACTTTCTGTTGCAGTGCGACACCTAAAGGACTCTTGGTGTGGCTACGCCAAGCAAATATCACTGAAATGCTCATTTGTTCGGTGCTAGTCACAGTCCCAAGACACCAGTCTTTGGGCTAGAGTTTCTCTCTTTGCTAGATGTTGGGATGGATCACTGAGAGCAGACAGTGCTAATGACTCTGCTTATCGGGATATTTGTTTTTATTAGTAATTGCAGTAATACAGGGAGTTTTATTCATACAAGTGAATTGCATTAAATTAACATGTTACCCAAGGATTCTCTGAATGACAGAACTATGTATTGTATTTCTGTCACCAAATTCAAGGGGAGGCTGAAACTGGCCCTGCAAATCCATCCAAATTCCCTGTTCCTATTTTACATGACTGGCCTCGTGAAGCAGGAAGGAAAAGTCTACAGGTATAGCACCAAATACCTCATATCCCCTTGCACCCTTCCAAAGGTGAAGGGGTGAATCAAGAGGTCTTGTTTATTTATCAAGATTAACGTTCAGTCATACCAATTTTTCCGCTTCCCCCCCCCCCTTCTGTTTTAAAATAACATCCCAAGTAAATTGTTAGATATATGCATAAGGAAATAGTTTAACACCTCTCATTTGACTGTTGCATCCACAGTTATTAGTTATTTTGCATCCAAAGGATGCATAGTTACTGCATAGGAGAGATAAAAGTAAGTCCTCTATCCACTAACAGCAGATGCACACAACAGGATCTTGGAAGTGGAATTAAAATACCATTTGTTACATACCTTCAAGCTGACTCTGACTAATAGCTATTCTCTTCTAGGGTTATATTGGTTTGTCATTGCCTTCCTCTTAGGCTGAGAGTATGACTTGCCCAACTTCACGCAATGGGTTTCCCTGACTTAAGAGGGATTTGAATGCTGGTCTCTTAGAGTCCTGTTTTTGTTGTTGTTGTGTGCCTTCAAGTCATTTCCAACTCTAATACAACCATATCATGGCGTTTTCTTGACAATATTTGTCCTGATGAGGTTTGCCATTGCCTTCCCTTGAGGCTGAGAGAGTGTGACTTCCCCAAGGTCATGGCTGAGCTGAACCCTGATCTCCAGAGTCATAGTTCAGCACTCAAACCACTTCACCATGATTGCCCTTTTTAGAGTCCTGGTCCAACACCAAAATCATAGTTAAGTAATTAATACAGTGGGACCTTGTTATCCGCTGAGGTTTGCTTCCAGGAGCCCCTGTGGACAACAGAATCAGTGGATGCTTGAGTCCCATTAAATACAATGGCAGAGCAAAATGGTGTCCCTTATATAAAATGGAGAATCAAGGTTTTCTATCAGAAATGCACACGTTTAAAAATATTTTCAAGCCGTGGATGCTTGAATCCGTGGATAAAACATCCGTGTATAAGGAGGGCTGACTGTATAGCCCATTAAAAGAAATTGACGCAATTTAAAAAATTGTCCCTAGATATACAACATATATACATATACAATAGCTTATACCTGTTCTATACATCAGCAATACTTTTTTCCTATGCAACAGATACTCAAAATAAATCCCACTTTGGGCGAAATGCAGGATATAAATCCCTCCAACAAATAAATAAAATACAAGGGCCTTGATCTCACAAAATGCAACTTGCTCCCTGCCGCTGTGTGGAGTGTGTGTGTGTGTGTGTGCATCTGGAAATAGAAAGGGACAGTTTATTTTTACGCGCCGTATAACTGTGTATAAAGTAAACGGCAGACTTTGGAAACAGGAGAGGGAAAAACAGACTGTGGTGGGAGACAGACTGAGTCTTAGCTTCTCAGCTACAAGTCTCCTGTTCTTAAACACCTCGCTTTGGCTGCTGAGGTTGCATCAGCTCTTCAAGGAGTATTTATAACTGTTTTTAAAACCCGATCTTCCATTTCCAGTTGCTCTGTGGGGGTGAACTGAATCTGCAGGGCCCCCAGCCAAGCAGCTGCTGCCAGCGTGATCCCTCTTCCCTCCGCATCCTGCTCAGAAAAGCCTCCCTACCGTCAACCTGGTGCCACAGCTTACTGGCATGGTCTCTTTAATTAGCTGACCAAGGCACAAGGCAGGCCCTCATTAAAGAGATAGCTGGCTCACGCCTGGATCATGGGCAGAAGGAGAGGCGTTCATGTGTGCTAGTATAGAAATCATCTGGATGGCAAGGAAAAGGTCTCTCTTCCTCCCCTCTGGAGTGATTCTAACAAGAAACAAGGTCCAAAAATGAAAAATGCCTTTTTATCTCCTAGGCATATGGGTCTTCAAGGAGATCTTTCCAGAGGTTTGAAAACATACATTTTTTGGGACCATGTTCCCCAGATTCCTTCATATAGTGCAGCCAGTAGTCATGTTTAGGGTCTAGATCAAGGGAAGTAATAGTATAGTGTCTAGATCAAGGGAAGTAATAGTGCCACTCTATTCTGCTTTGGTCAGGCCACACCTGGAATATTGTGTCCTGTTCTGGGCACCACAATTCAAAAAAGACATTGAGAAACTGGAGCCATGTGTCCAAAGGCGGGCGACCAAATTGGTGAAGAGTCTGGAAACCATAAAGCCCTATGAGGAAAGACTCAGGGAGCTGGGGGTGTTTAGTCTGGAGAAAAGAAGGTTAAGAGGTGATATGATAGCCCTGTTTAAATACTTGATGAAGGGATGTCATACTGAGGAGGAAGCAAGCTTGTTTTCTGCTGCTCCAGAGAACAGGACCTGGAGCAATGGATGCAAGCTACAGGAAAAGAGATTCCAGCTCAACATTAGGAGGAACCTCCTGACATTAAGGGCTGTTCGACAGTGGAAGATACTCCCTTGGAGTGTGGTGGAGTGTCCTTCCTTAGAGGTCTTTAAACAGAGGCTGGATGGCCATCTGTCAATGGGAATGCTTTGACTGAGAGTTCCTGCATGGCAGAATGGGGTTGGGCTGGATGGCCCTTGCAGTCTCTTCCAAATCTATGATTCTATAATTCTATGATCAATGGCACACAATGCTTCAAGGACAAGGGAGCAACAAGGAGGACACAGTTTCAGGCAATAGGTTATTGCCAAAGGTACTATTTTCCCATTTTTACAGCACTTTAAAAGCTCCATGTGATAAAATCCTTTAAACCCACTTAAAATATGCTCTAAAACCACTTAAAAATGCAACATTACAACTGATATAGTCTATATACAGAGACCAAGATGTGATAAAAGTGTCATTACTAAGAAGGCCTTTAATCACTTTCATGTTGTGCAATAATTTTTCCATAAGAAGGGAGTCCCAAACATTCCCCTGTCAATCTTCCAAGAGGATTAAAGTTTATTTCCATTGTTTCTCAATGGTCATTCAAAGAGGAACCATAAGAAGAGTAGTAACTTCTTTGTGCTGTCATTTCTTGTTGTCTTTAATAAGAAGCATAATGGCATCAGAACCATACAGTAATGAATTTTTTGCTTAGTTATTATGGATATCTGTTTTGAAATCTGAATCCAAACATCCTGCACAATAGGGCAGCCCAGCCACATATTGATATAAGCACTCTTTAAACCGCAATCCTCCAACATATTGCTCTCACCACAGAAATGGCAAAGAGATGCAACTATGAGACTAGACACTCTATGAGATCTGTTTGCTGTTTCCCATATATGTTTCACATCCAGTCCCACCATAAGGTGAGCTTATTAACTATTTGTCAATTTTGGCCACAGTTCCTTTTGCAAGTTTATCAGTTTCAATACATATTCAATACCACGGAGTTTATTAAAAATGTAATCTCCTTCAGAGTCTTACTATATAGTGAAGAAAAAAGTAGGTCCCTTTCTGTTGGTGAATTCACATTAAGTTCTACAGTACAAAACACACTGCAGAAATAATCCAGTTTGAGACAGCTTTAACTGCCCTGGCTCAGTGTTAGGGAATCCAGGGAACTGTAGTTCATTATGGCAGCAGAGCTCTCTCTGACAGAGAAGGCTCAATGTCTCACAAAACTACAATTCCCAGAATTTCCTAGCATTGAGCCAGGGCAGTTAAAGCGGTCTCAAACTGGATTATTTCTGCAGCATGTTTTGGATATACACTGCTCCCTCGGGTTACGAAATTAATTCGTTCCGCGGCCGCTTTCGTAACCCGAAAAGCCTTCGTAAGCCGAATTGCCATAGGCGCTAATGGGGAAAAGCCGCGTTTCGTGCGAAAAAGCGCCGAAAAGCACCAAAAATTTTCTTCGTAACCCGAAAAAACATTCGTAACCCGGAACAATTATTTCCAATGGGATTTTTTCGTATTCCGGAAATTTCGTAACCTGGGTATTTCGTATCCCGGGGTACCACTGTACATTCACCCATTTGTCATGTTGAATTGATTGGCTAAGCTGTGATAATTGAAATGTACCATATATATTTGACAATATATGTATAAGTTGAGGACAGGTTTTTGGGGCCGAAATTATGGATTTTTATATGGCCTATGGATAAGTCTAGGGTAAAACTTCAGGCCACATAACAAAGGATCTAAAGGACGAAGCAAAGGAAAACAAATCCAAAGAAAAATGCTTTTGAAGGAACGTGGTACCCATATGTTGTTTATTCAAATCTAAGTCATTCTCTTTATGGTCCGCCACAACAAATGATGACATTCTTGGAACCTTTTAAAGCATATTCCATTGATGAAATCAAAACTCTAATTAGGCATCATGTGTATGATATCCAATCTCAATATACTGTATTTCCATGGGTATCCATCTCTTTCATATAACCTACGCTAGTAAATAATTGCCCATTTTAAGGATAGCATTTATGGAGGTAGCTTTTTAAAAACACACACACACACACACACACACACATACAAAGAAAGTGTCTCCAACAAAGTGTTTGTAGCACAAAAGGTACACAGTTGTTCGTTTTTTCTCCTGCAAAGGCATGGTCAATATTGTTATCGAGACACTAAGAGGGCATCACATATAAAACCTCTATCCCTTCCCAGTTCTTTAGAAATAAAAACTCAATAATCTTGAATATAGAGTCTCTCTAGAGAGTTGAAAAAGAACGCAGTCGGAGTGGGATCAGTTAACTTTGCAAGGATGGAAAAAGATACTGATAGATTTCACGAAAGGAATTTGCACTTGCATTTTACAGCAAAAGTACTTCCTCTCCTAAGATCTCATTGGCATGGATCCAAATAGCTCCTTGGAATATTTTGGGAAGAAAAAGTGGGTTTAAAATGTCTCTGATCTTTTCCTGAGCACCTGCCCAAATTCTCACCTAAAGATCACAAGACGATGATGACAGCAAAGGTGTCTCAGCCGGAATTAGGGCACAAATCTTTAAGGTCAGTGATAGGAAATCTGTATTTCAAGCCCACCGGTTTAGACTCGGAAGAAGGAGGAATGTAGATTGGAGGAAGGAACATCAGGAATCTAAGATACTGTATGCAGACAACTAGCAGAAATACGAGCAGAAAACAACGGAGACTTGGAACAGTTACTAAGGAAAGTTAAAGAAGAAAGTGCAAAGGCAGGCTTAACGCTGAACATTAAAAAAAAATGACCGCAGAAGATTTATATAAATTTAGTCTAGACAATGAAGAAATAGAAATAGTCAAAAATTTCTTGGATCCATCATTGACCAGAATGAAGACTGCAGCCAAGAAATCAGAAGAAGATTAGGACTGAGAAGGGCAGCTATGAAAGAAGTAGACAAGATCCTAAAGTGCAAAAATATAAAAACTGAACACTTAAATACGGATAGCCCAAGCCACTGCTTTCCCCGTCGCCACATAGAGATGTGAGAATTGGACAGTAAAGAAAGCCAGATAAAAGGAAAACCAATACATTTGAGATGTGGTGCTGGAAAAGAGTGCTGAGAATACCATGGACAGCCAGAAAGTCAAACAAATGGGTACAAGAGCAGATTAGACCCGAACTCTCCCTGGATACTAAGTTGACCAAACTGAGGCTGTTGTACTTTGGCCATATAATGAGAAGGCATGGGTCATTGGAAAAGATAATAATACTAGGAAAGATGGAGGATGGCAGAAAGACAGGAAGGCCACATATTCAATGGATAGATTAAATCAAGGAGGCTGCAGTCCTGAGCCTGCAGGACCTGAACAGAACAACTGAGGACAAGGGGGCTTGGAGGAGTCTCACTCATGAGTCAAAGTTCGAGGGCAGTTACCAACAACAACAACAACAACAACAATGTTACCATGAAAGAGCCAGAGTCCTGTAGTGATTTGAACATTGACTTATGACTCTATGACTGCATAGATCACGAAAAACTATGGCTTACACTTAGAGGAACTGAATTCTAGACAGGAGTATTTATTCCATGTGGATTTTAGTTACTAGAGTAAGTAACCTCATCATAGGATCGCCTTAGTGTTGCCATAAGTCGGAAATGACTTGAAGGCACTGAACAATAACTGTGAAGAGCTACAGAAGGATCTCTCCAAATTGTGGGGATGGGCATTAAAAAAAGGCAAATGTGAATTAATTCAAGCAAGTACAAAAAGCTAAGCATATTAGGATTAAACAATACCAGAACAAGTTCACATATACAGTGGTACCCCGGGATACGAATTACCCAGGTTACGAATTTTTCGGGATACGAATAAATCCCATAGGGATTTACAGATCTGAGATGGCAATGACTGACTAAAAAAAGGACATTCTTGAGCTTATGGTAGATGGGTAAATGAAAAGTTTTCCATGGCTGAGTGAGGGATTTGAACCCTGGTCTCCAGATTTGTAGTCCAGTGCTCAAACCACTACACCACATGGACTCTCTTTCTCATAATACATTGCCACAGCTTTCTGCTGAAACTCAATGGAGGGAGATTCAGAAAAAGATCAAAAGGTAAAACTTTTATACACAGTTCATAGTTAAACTCTGCTCATAGTTAAACTCATACAGTAGTTGAATTCACTGCGACAAGATGTAGTGATGGCTGCCAACTAGGATGGCTTAAAAAGGATATTAAGTAAATGCACGGAGGATGGGGGCATCAATATCCAAATGACCATATCAGCTCCAGTATCAAAGGCAGCATGTCTCTGTAGATCAAATGGTGGGTAATTCATGTTGGTGGGTGCAGCTTCAATGATGTCTTGCTCACAGACAACTTCTTGGCCACCGTCTGAACCAAACACTGAACCAGATAGTTCTTTGGTCAGATCCTGCATGGATATGTTTTTAATATTCCTACATGCTGGTCTACAGAAAATATTATCTGCGGGTGGAGAGGATCAGCATTAAAGCACATGTGGAAAGAGATGACAGACTTGGGTGGTAAAGAATACGAATATGTTTGTTTTGGTTCTAGTTTGAGGCTTGTCTTGTTGGTTCAGATTTTTCGCTTGTGGTCTCTCGAACAAACCAAAAGCTCATTCCTCCTCGAAGGTTTCAATTTTCACCAGCCCCTAGTCTTTTAAAAAAGCTTCTTAGCGCAATGGCACATGTCAGCCCAGAGCAGAACAGTCAGCCCAGCCTTTGCGGTGAAATAAAACAACATTTTACCAAGAACGCTACATACCACCTGTTACCATCTCTAGCTCCACATGCTACAATAATATAGAGGAGCTTAGCAAAAATGACACATGGCTGTATGTATCCATAGCTGAACCTTCTGTCCAGAGTTTAGGCTATGGGTCACTCTGGAATTTAGGTACCTACATTGACCTACATTGCCAAAGAATATAACTGAATCAGATCAGCTTCAGAGATACAGGAAAAGGGAAGATTATTCATCTCCATATATGATGGGATCATTCTGTTCTTGTGTGAATATCTACTGGGTCCACCCTCCAAGATAGTAAAAAATTCCTCATGTCTACAGTTACAGTTTTTTAATCCATATGTGTCCATATCAAGCAGCCTAGGGCTCTTATCTAATCCCTCTATAACATCCCACCCCCATCTGCATGTACATTTCTCTGTCATGTATTCCCAAACCCATTACATTAGGTACTTCCAACGACATCAGATAACTCAGGCAAAAATGAAACAATGCTGGAGCAATATCTAAGGGAACTAGTTCCCACTGCCTGAAAAAAGCAGAATGCACAAGTTGGCACAACTGAATCGGCATGCGCAGGTTTGTGATGAAGGTTAGGCATGAAGGTTTAAAACAATGTCACTTGTGAGACATTTTGCAATAGAGGACAAATGGGCAAGGACACATCCCCTAGCCAGAAAGACAACGGCATCTTTAAAGAGTATCACTGTCGTCAATGAAAACAAATATTTAAGCGCAAGCACAGAAGTGGTCAGAGAGACGTTGGGGACGGAAAGCCCACAAAGATCAGTGTAAAATAGTATATCCCTTTACAATGAAGTCTCTTTCTCTCTCTCCTGCAGAAAAAACACACGCACTGGACCATCAAAAAGGTCAGTGTGCACCGCTTTCCATTTGTTAAGCCAATAACAAGATATTGCAGCAAACTGCCTGCAATAACAGGCTTGAATCAGAGCGTGTAGCAAGGAGTACCTTGAAAGCAGTGCAAAAAAAGGGGTGGGGGGGACCCCATGGCTGCTCACACGTTTTTATTTTCTCAGAAAACTTTGGAGTTGAAAGGTGGTCTCAAAGGTTGGCATGTTTAAAATAACAGCTTGGAAGAGCTGCTAGGAGGGAGGGGTGCGTCGAGGAATAGGACACTGCTCTTACGTGTAAATGAGGGTCTGTGTTTCTCCTAGCCATGCAGGCAGTGTAGGCAACGCTACAGTGAGGCTGGATGGAGAGGGGGGGATGCCTTTGTTGACATCTCCCTCTTTTTCTTTGCCTCTTTTGCCCCCCGCCCTGAACACTTCTGGGTGGGCTGCTGGTTTAAACTGAGCCCCTGTGTTTAAGACAAAGTTCAGTCCCATGCTGGGTAAGGGCAAGGGGATCTCCATAATTTACTGAAACTGCAGCATGCATTTGGAAGGGAAGCATCGGCAGCCAAATTTTGTGTATGTTAACAAGGCTGAAAAGAGATAGCGGGGGAGAGGAAAGCTCACTGGCACGGCTACGGCGCTTGCGGAGGCCAGCTTGAGCTGGAATAAATTTGTCCTTTTCTCCCGATGGCTCAAACACTACTACACCTAAATATATGCTTTATGGAAAGTGTGGAGTGATTTATTTTTGTTATTGTTGGTCTAAAATTATACCCAGCCGAAATGTCACCACTGAGTTATTGGACCTTGGGTCACCCACCAGCATATCAAAGATAGGTCATAAAATAAACATTAAAAGGACCGGAGGCAGAGGTTAATGTTGGGGGAGCCAACTGCCAGGCAGTGCGGCCCACCAAGCAGTAGCCAACCCATCAGCTGACTTCATCCGAACGCCTCTTTATTATCTGCCCAAGTTACCATCATCAATCAAACCAAAGGTTTCTCTCCAAGGAAGACAGAGCCAAAGTCTAAATCCCTGTTAGTCCATCCCCTGCAGGCAAGGGTTACCCCTCTGTTTTTGATCCTAGGCAAGAGCAGACAAGCAGAGCACAAAGCCATGTTTGCATTAATTTTGGCCTAACCATCTTCAAGAGACCTTTAGATCCAAATCACTGGGGCAGAAGCTTATTATTCCCAGAAGGGGAGGGGAAAGAAACCTGTCTCTGCCCATTGGCTTTTCACATTCACATGAACAAGGATAGCTGCCTGCCTATCACTAAGGTATATTTTATATATCCACAATATATTTTATATCGTGAGCCGCCTTGGGTACCTTTTCGGCAGAAAGGCAACACAGAAATTAAATGAATGAATGAATAAGGTAGAGTTTTTATTTTATGTTTTAATGATTCAGAACCAGATAGTATTCTGTCTCAAAGTAAAAGGCAGCTACATACTGGAAGGCAGTAGCTGGTTAGTCAGTAAGAACGAGTTGCAAAAATGGTTCAAGAATTGCATAAAGTCGCCAAGACAGTCATTAGCCAATGCATTTAGGCTGAAGACTTTGCAAGGGCCCTGCCTTCACTGGCAAACAGTGCATCCCTAAAAGCGATGTGAAATTGGAGTTGTCACCAGCAGACTTTTGGGACATTGTAAACCTCCAAGTCTCGCGCTCCCCTTGAGCAATTCTCATGCCGCCCCGAGGGGTCCTGCCCCAGTTTGGGAACCCTTGATACAGGCCTATAAGCAACAGATTTCTCAAAGCTTATTTGAGGCTACCTGATATTTTTGAAACCTACATCATTAACCCACTTACAGTATCAGTAATTCTAACTCTACACTTGGATGCATTTCACTTCTGCGGCAGCTGCTAGTGAATTTCATCATAGTCCAATAAGAAAACTGGTAAAGCATCTTCAATGGCTCCATTTTCATATTTCACTATGTTCTATTGGAAAGAAACTCTAAGTTTGACCGATAACGTTCAGTCTTGACTGATAATGGTCAATCTTGCCACTAAATGCCCAGATCAGATATACAAAGCACTAGCAACATACATTTTGAAAATAAAACTATTTGCAACAGTTTTCCTCCTGAGCTTAAATTCAGGTGGCATAATATCTACAGTACTTCCGAGGCACACATGATGTACGCAAATATTCATAGTAACTCGAGTCTTTTAAGACTGCAAGCCTGAAAGCAGGGTCTTATTTGTTATCTTATGTATCTCACTCTGGGAGCTTTTTCAGTTGATGAATAGAAGACTGGATTTTAAAAAATCAAGGAGTGTGTCAGATATGTTGTATCAAAGTAGACATATATTTATGGGCTTGTGAGGCAAAGTGAATTCCAACAGCATTCCCTTGATTCCCTGATTTTTTAATATATATATATATATATCTTTAATGAAATATCTGTCCTGTTTCAGCCTGTTATAGCACACACACCACAGTTAATTACTTCTGTTAATGACTTTGAGTGGCTGACTTTTTTGGAGAGGACTTTCCATTTTCAATCAAAATACTTTGCAGCACTGAAGTGTGTGTGTGTGTGTACCATCCTTTTTTTCTTGGTTGTTACATAAAAAAGCTGGGGACTGCAAGTAATCTGCAAATTTTCCTAATGCAAAAAGGAAGTGTGATAATTCTGGTTATTATGACACCACTGATTCAGAATTCACTAAATACAGGAATGCAATCATTATAGGGTTATGATCTGAGATCCATCTAGGTCAGCGATGGTGAACCTTTTCAAGGCCGAGTGCCCAAACTGCAACCCAAAACCCACTTATTTATTGCAAAGTGCCATGTCCCTCTGGCTGTTTAGTAACAAACTCTGTGCTAGGACAATGGCACATGTGCCCACAGAGAGGGCTCTGAGTGCCACCTCTGGCACGTGTGCCATAGGTTCGCCATCACTGATCTAGGTAGTATATTCATAGATACTATCCTTGATAAGAGAGATTTGGCTGCATACATTAGATCTATCCTGGAGAAAGAGTTGTCGACTTGAGAATAAAAAGTATATCCTTTAGATTCTTTGTACAGATATCTCCAGACATCTGAAAGTTTGAATTCGTTTATCAATGAAAAGAGGGATTGAGGTAATTTCCCTTGATTACTATGAAGCTTTCTGCCTTGATTTGAAGTCCTGTCTAGAGAAGGTTCGAGGACTGTGTTGTAGTCTGCTATCAGCAGTATATTATTATAAGTAGGGGTTTTTTGAGATCTTCATATAATTTTTTATAAAACTTTCCAACTACTAAACTGTCAAGTCTATTAGTCTTGTCTCTACTGCGATGTAGGTTCCCTCATTATCTTTAAAGATTTCTCTAGCTGGATATTTCTTGTTAATATAGATCGATACTACTTTTTTCTTTTTGTTTGTGAGTGATGAAAAACAGGATCCTAATTTGGGATTTCTTAAATAGTTAGCATCTTCATATTTTATTTTTGTTTCAGATATGCATAAAATGTCAGATTTTGGACTTTATCACACTGGCTCTAAAATGGGTCCAATGCGTTCTAAATGTGCACACGCGCGGGCGCGCATGGAACAGGATGGGGCCAAGAACCCCATTTTATCACACGCTGGAACACTGCCTTTGATGCCAGGCGTTCCAGTTGTGCGATAAAATGGGATTCTTGGCCATTTCTGAGAACGCTTTAGAACAGTTCTCAGAAATGGCAGCCTCTGGGACGGAACGGGGACGCAACTGGAATGCCCAGCGGCAAAGGTGGCGTTCCAGCATGCGATAAAATGGGGTTCTTGGTCCCATCCCATTCCATGTGCGCCAGAACGCACTGGGCCCGTTTTAGGGCCAGTGCAATAAAGTCCTATGTCTTCTCTAAATGATGGAATATTATACTTCTTTTCTGTTAGGAGTTGATCCCTTTAACATTCCAGGAGACAATTTTTACCATCTCTAATTTTTTTTTCCTGGTTGTTGTTTGTGGATATCTTTTTCAACAAACTTTTGTTCAGCTGAAGTTTTTGTTCCACCTCGATGTGTTTTATTATAATTGTCTTTTTTTTCTTTAAAAGAATTAAAACAGAAAATGTGAATTTCTAACTTTGGTTTCAGAAATAAGAGCTGTGAAGAAGAAAGGGGAAAAATTAATCTTGCTCTCTGTAGTCGTTTAAATTCTCTAGGCTAGTTCTATCGAATTTCTATCTTCCACTTCTCCAAAATACAGAAGTGTTCAATTTAATGGTGACTTACCCACATACCCCCTTTAAGAAATCCTGTTTCCAAAACTAAACTTGTTAAATGATACTAGATTTTCATCCCTCCTCTCTCCATTAAAAACAAACAAAAGCTTTCTATGGGTTTCATCTATGAAAGGAAAAATTAAGATCACAACTTTTTTAAACCCACAAATAACTTTAAAGGGATCCTCTCCCCCCCCCCCCAAAAAAAAGATCCTTCTTTATTGGTCCCAGATGGAAAGCTCCCTTTCAAAAACAAGATCTATAACAGTTTTCAAAGCGCAGTGATGTAATTAATGTCACATTTATCTTTTTAGCTGCGGAGATAAAAGGAAGCCATTTATCCATTTATCCTCGTTCTTCTTATTCCTCCTTTAAACCTATTGGCCTGTTACAGACTGCCCAAATAAAGCTGCTTCGGGTCTCTTTGGAGGTATGCTATTTAAATGATGCATGGGTCCTAAGAGTCCGGAGGTCGCACCAAAGCCACACTCCATTCCTAAGCACTGGAGTGCAGCTTTGGTGCAGCTTCCGGATTCTTAGGAAGCATGCATCATTTAAACAGCATACGTACCTCCAAAGAGACCCGAAGCAACTTTATTTTGGCAGTTTGTAACAGACCATTGTTAAGAAAGCAGAGATGGGGATCTGAAAGGAGGAAAATGTTGGACCTTCCTATATGCCATATTGCAACACCATTGAAAACTTTCACCTTCTGCCACCTTCTTTCCATTGCATAGGTAGCAGATGGCTAAGGCTGCATCTGCACTGGGGAAATAATCCAGTTTGACACCACTTTAACTGCCATGGCTCAATACTATGGAATTCTTGGAACTGTAGTTTTGTGAGACTTCTAGCTTTCTCTGTCAGAGAGCTCTGGTGCCACAACAAACTACATTTCCAAGACTTCCATAGCACTGAGCCATGGAAGTTAAAGCCATGTCAAACTGAGTTATTTCTGCAGTGCAGACGCAGCCTTAGTCTCCTCCATCAAACAACTTCTCTTCTGGCATTTCAGTAAATACAAGCTAGTGTTTTCACTACAGATTTGCTTGAACTGGAAGCAATTTAGTCCTTGCATGTATTCGTCCTGGGCAAAGTTTTGGTACCTAACAAATTAACAGTCTTTGCAAATGCAATTAAACAGAGACTTACATATCTAATTCGGTTGTTATTTTGTGTGTCATGAATGCAGCGAATCTGACTTCTTCGCCACAGAGAGACTGTAAACTGGAGATTCACATTTGCTACCATTGAGCAGATCCTCCTCAGGAAAGCCCTCTGCAATTTTATCTGACCAAACTGTTAGCACTTAAAGGGCAGGTATGCTTTGAAACATGATTTATATGCTTATTCAACAGTTCCGCTTCCCCTGCGTACATCTGTCTCCTATCAGCCAGCGCAACATTCACCTCTTTTGAGTTCTGCTCATTCTAGTCCTACAAAACTATTCAGCTTCTGCTGGATGCATTCAACTCACACTAAGTACTATCCCCTTATATGTGAAATAAATATTTTACAGAAATAAGGAGTTCTACAAATTTCTGCAACAGACAAAGGAAGACGACAAAGAACAGTTTTCACAGGGTCTGGAAAGTGATAGATAAATGTGTCGATCTTCCATTTGTTGCAAAGAAGCATGTACAACAGTACCATTACACAGCACTTTCGCCCCATCATGTCTTCACAACAACGGAAACGTCAAAGATGTTGTTTATGACTGGTATCATGTTGAAATAATCTTGCGCTTTAGAAAATACAAGACAGTGTGCCCTTCACATTCACTGGGGTTAGGGACACAGAGCCCCTGTGAAAGTGAAAAATCCACAAATAAAAAAAGCACTGTCTCTTTTTTGAACCTTAGAGAACACCTTCTGGGTCCACCATTGCAATTCTATGGCCAACATCTGGTCGACGCTGACTATAGAATTGCACAAGTGTTGTATGCTCAACATCTGCCAGAGGTTGATCACAGAATCATGCTGGAGGACCTACAAATGCCTCCATAAATGTTTTCTCTGGGAACTTCTAGGTTCTCCAACACAACTCTATGGTCAACTTCTGGCAGACTTGTGCTGGTGGACCTAGAGATTCCTAGAGAGAACATATAATGAATTAATCTGCAAAATAATTAATCTGCAAATAATTAAATCCACACAAGTCAAATCCACAAATGCAGAGGGACAACTGTATATACTTCTCCACAGAAAGCAAATCTGCAATATAACCCTACAGTACAGTTATTCAGAAATAAACTATTACACTTAGTGGGGCTTACACCTATCTATTCAACAGGGTGGGAATTGTGCTGTTCAGATGTTGCTGGACTGCAACTCCAAGCTTATGCTGGCTAGGAATGCTGTGAGTTGCAGCCCAACATCTTCAGGGCTGCATAATTTGTCCTCTTCATATATAACCTGATTTCCATTCTCTTCATTTACATTTTTAAAAAAATCAAGTAGGAAAGGATAACTATCTAATGGTTCTCATCATCCAAATGGTGGCATTCTCCTATATGCAAAGAAGGCCTCTTCTCCTTGCACTTGGAGGGGGTCTTCATCCCCACATAGAAGACCCTGAAATAAAAAACATTCAGCAGGAAGAAGCCTTGTGGTGAAAGTATTAGGGAAAACGCATTGGCACATATTACTGTATATAACTCATGTATAAGTCTAGAACTCTGAGTTAAAAAAATTGACCCCAAAAAACCTGGGCTGACTTAAACACAGGTCAATGCAAGTACTGGACCCTAACTCAAAATAGGAACCATCTCTCTCTCTGAGTAGAATGATGAAAAGTAAAAACTTAGTCCACCCTGGAAGAACCAAAAAGAAGCACCAACCTCTTCTATTCCCTTCACTTCTCTTCTGGCTTTTTTGAATGCTTGGACAGAAAAAAAGCAGCATTCTTCGGCATCATTTTCCTTTCCTTCATACTTTACATACTTCATTGCATGCCCCTAAGTTTTACCCTTGAATTATACATGGGTCATATCAAAATTCACAATTTTGGCCCCCAAACTTGCCCTCGACTTATACATGAGGTCAACTTACAGTCGAATATATACAGTATTTTATTCATTTTTACCTTGTGTTTCTCACAATAATGGGACTCTGTTAGTTAACACCATATTTGAAACAATACAAATTAAAAACAATACAAAAGCTTTAATATAAAAGTATAAACGTGCGATTTTAAAAAACAATTAAACATTAAAGTATTAAAATGCATTAAAAGACTTTACAAAAGCCTTAAAAACAGAGCTGTGCCACATTAATAACCCAACCCTAGATACCATAAGTTTGTAAAAGACTGATGGGACAGAAATGTTTTGAGCTGCAATCCGGAGAGCAAGCATGAGGTTATTCTGGCCTCTCTAAGGCAGGGAGTGCCATAGTCTTCAAGTAGCCACCAAGAAGGTCCTCTCTCTTGTTCCCACCAAACAGGCCATAGAAGGTGGTAGGACAAAAAGAAGGGCCTCTCCATACGAATTTAAAGCTCTAATTCCCAACCCCAACAGGTCCAGGTCCTCTCCCCCAAGTACTCCAATAGCTGCCAGCTTTCACATCTGATCCTGAAGATTGCAGTTTTACAAGACTAAACTATGGGGATCTCAACATTTATCATGTTCTTTGTAAAACAAAGATGTAGCTTCATAGAACACTTTGAATGTCAGTTGTTAACACAGCTGAAAAAGCTGGAAACCACAGAACAATGAAAAACTCAAATTGATTATTTTGGTGCAATATTTATAGCCACTCTGATTTTTGAGGCTTTGACACCATGCATTTGGGCAACTATCTGGAAAGACTCTGTCTCAAAACACTTTTTGCAACGTTTGTTTTATAATTATTCCCAGGATTTCCTGTTGTCCCTTTAGCCCTGAAAAGGCAGCATTCCCACAAACACACACCAACTCACCAACACACACCACAGAAACAATTTGCTTCTGCTTTCAGATAATCTATTAAGGGCTGTTGCAAACCCAGAGCCTTTACTAATCTGGGATATAGTGCCTGCCAGATAGAAGGAGTATCCTATCATTGAACCATCTAGATCCTTTGGAAATCTCTGTAGAATGACAGTTGCTTCCTAGCTCCCTACTATACAGCCCCTTGCTACAAAAAGCCACTACTACTGGCACCCCTTGAAAGAAACAGCTAGTGGAAATTTAAGGAGCAAAGATAGAAAAGTATTTCCTTATCTAAGAAAATAAAACACAAGAAGACTATTCGCTGTCAATGATGGTATCACAAATCTACTGTAATCTGACCAGTCCATCTCTTGCAAAGTGCCAGCTAGTCATCTCTAAAGCCAAGACTGCAATCCAGCAGGCCACATAATGTCTGAAAAGCTTATTCTGCTGCTGTTACTAGTATGAGAATAAATAGGGAAACTCATCTCTAGGACTATCCTAATGACAGCAATTCCTTTGTTGTTCCCCACCAAAAAAAAAAACCCCAAACCCACGCAAGTGTCCACTGTGTTCAAAAGCACAACGCACTCATCTCCAGACAGTCCACTTATCCTTTGTTTGTTGAATTAAGTTATTTACACAAAAAGGTCCAAAGAGATATAGAGAACTCATTTGCCAGGACATCCTGTAGCAACAACCCTTTTATCTCTTTATTTATAGACAGATATTTTATGCAAGACTCAAAAGCCAAGCTGAGAGGCAACAACTCTTCAGTTCAAACACACGCTTTGCCGACAGAAGCGGCTATACACAGTGTCTCGCAGTGATAAGGAAAACCAAGATACGTACACATAAGACGCAATTCCAGAGCCAAAATCTCCCAAATTAGGGAATATAGTTCTGGCTTTGCCCCCTTTCCTGGCCTATATACATAAGAAGCTAAACCCAGATTTAAAATTTCACACAATCCAGGAGAAAAGTGGGATATTTAATAGCTTCGATACCTGTACTACTGTCTTCCAAGACTAGCAAGGTTCCTGACTATTGTTAACAGCCATAGGGCCTGAACAGACAAGCCAAAATAAAGCTGCTTTGGGTCACTTTGGAGGTATGCTTAAATGATGTTGTTTAAATGATGCATGTGTCCTAAGACGCCGGAAGCTGTGCCAAAGCTGCGCTCCAGTCCTAAGTGCAGCTTTGGCGCAGCTTCTGGCCTCTTAAGATGCATGTGTCATTTAAACGGCATACCTCCAAAGCGACTTGAAACAGATTTATTTTAGCCTGTCTGTTTGGGACCATAATTTTGCTTCTGGAAAAATGCAAAGGAACCACTTTCTCTGGGGATAACACACTGGTTAAAGGGAATAAATCCAATCTGCCTAGACTGTACCCCAAACATACAGAATACTCCTGGAAAGTCACAGCAACTCACATAATGATGGCACATAGTAATAGTACTATACAATGACTGAGGAAGGTTTGGGATGAGGATAACTGAGCAGGACACTGTTTATGACGTGCCATTCTGGACAGGAGAGAAAGGGTTAACCCATCCTCCAAACAAATGTAGGACCAGCCTAGAACAACCTGTATTTAAAGACCTCCAAAGAAGAAGAGTCCAAGCGCTCCAAAGTGGCCTACCTTTCTCAAACAGCAATGTTAGTTCTTCCTAATGTTTAGGTAGCATCTCTTTCCTTGAAATCCAAATCTCCTCATGTGTGTTCGAATCTGTGAAGCAGTCAAAACTAAACCTGGCAGAGGATTGGACTTGCTGGCTCTTGAGGTGTCTTCCAACTCTTATGATCCTATGAGGAGCGCTGCAGTGATGTAGCCCTAAGACACGGCTACCAGAGACAGAAAACTTTCTTCCAAATCTATATTAATGATGTGGAATTACAGAAGAAAAATAATTGCACTAAGGTGGAACATTCAAATATATCTGAACAGGTTGGTACATTATGTAAATGTCCTCCCTTCCTGGGTTTCCTTGATTCTCCATGCTTTTTTTAAGCACAGCACAGGCATAACATTAAGTGCTATAGCTGAGCATCTCTTCAGGAGGTGAAGTCATGTGTGATGAAAGACAAACATGGGCCTAAATACTGTGTGTCTTGACTTGAGTAGACCAAAGAAACCAGTGTGATTTACCAGGCCTATCCATTCTGCAAGCATCAGCAGCCTTGGAGAAAGGTGATTTTAAGCAGCTTTCTTTCTATATAAACACTCACACATACCCTCCTCAGTAGAAGCTTCACAGTATGCTGCAACAACACACGCTAACATTTCACTGCATCCTTTGCCAGCCGCAGAAGGAGAAATGCCACCAATAACCTATTTTATCTATTAATCTCTATTAAAATGCATCAGCAGTCGGCTGTAAAATGGGCTCCATTGAAAGGTGGCGGACATTAACAAAGCAACAACCTGCGGCTATTTGAGATGTGCTAATCTCTGACGTTTAAAAACAGATAAGACTTTTGCATTTGAGACTGCAAAAGAGAAGAATAACAGAATATTGTAATCTGAGGTCCTGGACATAAGACTTCTATCATCTTCTGAAATAGCCACAATCATTTAAAAGTAGCCAAGTGGTGACTTGAAGTGGGTGACGATGGCCTTTTGGCTGAAGAGCAGGGTATAAATAAATAAATTATTATTATTATTATTATTATTATTATTGAAAGATAAAATGTGTGGCATCAGTTATGAAAACTGAATGTATCCTCTTTTTTTTAGTTTCAAAAATCTGAGAAAAATCATATTAGTAATCCATATTATTGGACTGTTCCTACCCCATCAGCATAAATATTCTGACAACTTTAATTAGATTATTGAATTCATCACTCTTTAGGACTCACAAGGACTCCTTCTTTAAACTCCTCCTCCTTCGTCCCTGTTCCTCACTTTAATTAAAGAACCAATTCATAGATAATATTTCTTTCAAGTATCATTTTGACTTGACTGTGCAAAACGTACTGCAAGCACATCAAGAATACAAGCTGTCCAGCTTTATTTTGGCCTGTCTGTTTAGACCCATAGTTTCATTGCATGGGAATCAGCTGTTATTCTGACAAATTGTGCATTGTGAAGTTGGATGCTTTCATGGCCGGCATCCATAGTTTTTTGTGGGTTTTTCGGGCTCAGTGGCCATGTTCTAGAAGAGTTTCTTCCTGGTGTTTCGCCAGCATCTGTGGCTGGCAGCTTCAGAGAATGCTAGCATGGAAAGGAGTTGGGTATATATATACTATGTGAACCTGGAAAATCACTCATGCTTTCCCAGGTTCATACAGTATATATATACCTAACTCCTTTCCAGGCAAGCATTCTCTGGAGATGCCAGCCACAGATGCTGTCAAAACGTCAGGAAGAAACTCTTCTAGAACATGGCCACAGAGCCCGAAAAACCCACAAAAAATTATAATATTGTGCATTATGTAAATCACAAGGTAATGAATCATAGAATCATAGAATTGTAGAGTTGGGAGAGACCACAAGGGTCATCCAGTCCAACCCCCTACCATGCAGGAAATCACAATCAAAGCATCCCCGACGGATGTGTGGAAAGCTGTCTGGTTCATTTTTATTTTGCTTTGGGTATATCTTGAATTTCCTCCCTCAAGTTCAAAAGTACTAAGCAGTTTGTTTGAGAGAAAATGTGTCAAAAAACTGATTTTGGGGAACTGGCATCATTTTCATGTTTCCTTGAATTCTTGCATTTATAAATAAAACATCCTTCAGAAACAATACTGTTGGATCAGTTAAACATGAAAGTTCGGAGTACAGCAATACTGCGCTTGGTTCAGTATCCTCAAATGTAAGGAACTTTAAGAAGTGTCTCTGAGTTTAAGCTTCTCTTTGAGTTGCTAATGGCATTTAAATTTTATTGCCTGGACTTTACCACCCTTTGCCTCCCTGAACTCACATGGTCAGAAGTAGGAGTGACATGCCTGCATGGATATCCCTCCATACCATCTTAACTGAAAACAACAGCAACATCTTGACAAAATGCAGACCTGGGACTCTAACATCATTATAATTTTCTTTCTCCTGTAGGATTTTTAACACCTTTGCATTATGAAGAAGCCAGTGGAGCTTCAAAAGCTTGCAACATGTATTTTGTGCATTTTAGTTGTCCAGTAAAAGGACTGCTGTCTTGTGGGTTTTGAATATTGTACTTTGTTGCATGGCTAACATGGCCACCTCTGGATATGGTTTTGAGAAGCATGGTTCATGTTCTCAGGCGCTGGCGCAAAAGGATGTTCAGAAAAATGAATAATAATTGCAAAGCCATCTTATTAATATCAGAATTATGTTTCAATCTATATTATATTATATTATTCAAATGAGAATAAAGATAATCCATATGCAAAGAAGGAGAACAATACAAGCTATCCATCAGCGCAAGGCTGCTGTGCCTCCCTTCTCACAACAGAACGTGAATAATGTGTATTTCCAGATATCCTGAACCAGTATGAGAATATGCCACTAAGCCTCTCCTTTCTTCCCCTTGCGGAACAGAAGATTTCCCAGCGGTGGCGCTCCCTCCTGTTGTGCTGAGCATGAAGGAACAGACGCATCCACCTGCTTTACCATATATTCACAGCTGTCTCTCTGCCATTGCCCAGGCCCTAACCCTGAAACAAATTCAAACATTTCAGTGATGCGGAGGGTTAGCCGACTGACCTCCGGAAAGCTGCCTACACGTTTCCCGCAGCAGTACCTTCCCACTCAGCCAGTCTGGAGCCTGCTTAAGCAGATCCCTTAAGGCCATTGAAGGGACACCCGGCTAAAGCCATTCCTGCTATCCACTTTATTGTCTATTGTAGAATATCCAGATTTAAACCCTGGCATCTATGCTTAAAAGAATCGGTTACTGATCCAAGGCTCGGTGATACAACTCAGTAAGCAACCACAAGGCAAGTGACTACGATTGACTAATGGAACAAACTACACGAAACAAACAGATCTTTTTACAGTCTTTTCTTCTCATCAAACCCTCTTTTTTCTTGCTTCCCCCCCCCCCC
>NC_056529.1:33401088-33500507 GCF_019175285.1 Sceloporus undulatus | reverse complement strand
CGCCTTTAGCAGCGGTGCCAATGATTGCCTGCCAAAAAGGGGCTTTTGATTGACTTATGCCAAGTTTGAAGGTGCCCACCATGATAAAGTGTTTCAGTATGGGATCCTCAAGGCTTTCTTCTAACCCCTCTGGTGCTTGTACAGAGCGATGGTACTGCGAATTATGAACACGTTTCTGCTGCCTTTGGTTCCCAGTCTTGTGGATGCCCCAACACCAGCTCCGCCGCTGTGAACTGATTTTCTCATTCTGGGTGTTCTTGTTTCTTGTCTTGTCCTCTGTGTGCCGACTTTTGTGGTGGGAGACACACGTACAGACCGGACAGAAGGAAACTGAGGAGGCATGCAGTTGGCTATAATTGTGATCGCGGGAAAAAAAACGCAAGAGATTCAATATGTATGGCAGGACTATAGTGAAAGGATATGAGATAAGAGGAGAGGGGGACAGACTGGCCTGCGACTGCAGTGAGAGCGAATTACCAAGAAAGTTTGTATTGGCTTCAGAACAGAACTCCCAGTTGATCTCCCAGATCAAAGCAGGACTGACAGTCCATGTCTTATGTGGTTTGACTGACAAAGCACTATAAAGAATAGTGGCCCAATTTATAACTCCCCCGGGGAGCAAGGGGACACACTGGTTGAGCAATTTACTTGGAACCGAATGTGATTGTGCTATTTCACAGCATGTGCGAGGGATTAGAAGAAATTTGTTTTCCTTTCAGAGGCTGATGTACTCGCCCCTTCTTTTCTCCCCATTAGAAAGTTGTATGTGAATAGGTAAAGAAAGGAAGCTGCATGTAGCCTCTCGTTTGAACATTTAAGGCCGGATGTTTCACTTACCCTATTGAATTTTATTTGCCAACTTTTGGCATAAATTAGGATATGTGGTTTTTTCCAGGTTAATTTGAAGCTGGAATGTTGGAAGAGGCATACTTCTAGCTCTATACCTCTAGTACAGGGGTTTCCAACCTGGGGTACCCATACTCCAAGGAGATGTGATATGTACTTTCAAGAGGTGTGTACAACGGCGGCTTGATGGATGAATTCATGCATCACCATCAATTTTTTTCAACTAATCAGAACCTAATTGCTCAATGTAGTATGCAATTTATGTTACTAGTATAAAACTTAAGTTTCAGTTTTTGTCCACCCACAAAGCAATTGTGTGGAGTTCAATTGTGGTTCAAAAATTAGAAAATTAGACTTCTTCTCTTTGAATTTATACTAAATTTTTTGGGGGAGTGCAAAACTTAATATTTACTAAGGGAATGAAAAAAAGTTGTGGAAAAAGTGATAAACACAATGATAAAATAATTAATTAATAACAAAAGTTGTTAGTGAATACTTGTGGTGTAGATTAGTTAGTCTTGAAGGGTTCTTGACACATACTCTTTTTTTATCCTTTCTTTTTTTTTATGCTCTCTAATGTATTAAAGATTATCGTATTATACTTGACCATAAGTCGACTTCATGTATAAGTCATGTCAAGTTTTGAGAAAGAGCACAGAATATTGATTTTTTATGACCCGTGGGTAAGTGAGGGTTAAAATTAGGGGCATTGTAAACAAATGGATTGAATAGAAGCAAAGCAAAACAATGTCAAAAAGAACTTACAAAAAATTCCAGCATACATAAAAACTATTTGTGTTTACTATTAAGGTTGTGATGGATTCAGAGAGAATAGGATTCGGTGCTTTTCCAGGACAGATTATACTCTTGCTTTTCACAGGGTGATGGTTCCTTCTTTTAAATAAGAGTTAAGATACTACGTTGTTACTTGACCCGTGGATAAGTCAACTCAGGTTTTTTGGGTCAGTTTTTGGACCTAAATTTCTAGCCTTTACATCTGTATATATATACAGCAATAGGGTTTTTTAAAAGATAGCGATGTCTTGTATGTACTTAAAAGACTCTTATGATTGCACAGGTCTAGTGTGATGGTTATCAGTTCAATATATTCAATGAAAAGTCGGAAGCTAGTAAAACATTACCTTTTTTGATACAGTGTTGCTCGGGTTACGAAATTAATTCGTTCGTTGGCACCGTTCGTAAACCAAGAAAAGCCTTCGTTAAGCCGAAAATTTGCCATAGGCTTGTTAATGGGGAAAAAGCCGCGATTCGTGCTGAAAAAGCCGAAAAAAAAAGCACCAAAAAGTTTTTTCTAACCCGAAAAAAAAAACATTCGTAACCGGAACAATGTTTTTCATATTGGATTTTTTTTATCCGAAATTTCGTATACCTGGGTTATTTCGATTATACGAGGTACCACTTGTATATTGATGCATCTCTATTATATGAAATCATGGACAAGAACATAGGTAAATTCCACAATAGATAGGTTAAACCCACACCATCAGTTAAGCTTAGATCAGTCCATTGCAAAAAGTCCACTTTTCTGGACACTGTTGTGCACATTGGCACTTTTTTAATTTTAAGTGGTGAGTTTTGATGCATGTGAGTTTTGGTCAATATAATTATCTTCATTTGCAAAGGTCAATTTGTTACTCCTTGTGTCTATAATCCCATTGGAAAATGCAGAAAAGAATGATGTTTTTTTTTTAAAAATCATGCAGAAAGAACTGGAATAAACATTACAGTCTGTAGCTGAGAGTATAATTATTGCAACCTAGGAACAATTTGTTCTCAGCTGAGAATGATGCACAAAGATAGTGCAGCAATTATATTTTAATGATACGAGAAAATATACTTCTTAGGGCAATGTATGTATTGGGCGGGGAGTTCATTGACATCAAAAGATGGTATTTAACTTTGCTCTTATTATGTTCTATTAATTTGAAGTTTGAGCTATTGATAAAAATGCTGCCACTTTTAAAAATAGAAGAAATGTTTACATGGGCCATATATTTAAATGTCCTCTGGTTCCAAAAAATAGAAACAAAGAAAGGGGCGCTGTTTAATTTTATTTTTGGAGACCACATTTTAAGTTGCTTCAGCTCTCCTGTTTGCAGCTTGTACTAACATCTGATAGTTCAATGCAATGGCGATCGTTACTGAATATTAACAATGGCAGTTGGCTTTTTTTTTCGGGACAACCCATACCAGGACAATAACCTAGACACAATAAAATTTCCTCAGCTAACCTTGAAGGCTGAGTATTGGTTAACAGAGTTTTCTTGTTTTTTGTTTTATATGGATTACTAATCCACATTCTTGTTTAAGATCGAGTATAAAAATCCCGAAGTGTAAAGATTATATCGTTGAATCTTTAACTGTTAGGATTGTCTGTTTGCCATTTAATTCCAGTTTCTATTAGTACAGTTGTGAAAGCTGGAGAGTGGGGAGAAAAGCATGGGGAGGTCAACAAACTCATTTGTGATGTGGTTCTGGAGAAAGATTTTTGTTGACTAACGTGGACTGCGAAATTGAACAATAAAAATAAATAAATGGGTTATGAAGCAAACAAGCCTGAACTCTTCACTAGAAAAACCAAGATGATAAACTGCATTTGAATTTCAAACATGGAGAATGTAAGGTACTTCACTTAGAGCGGAAAAAATGAAATGAATAGATATATGGATGGGGGATACCTGGTTTAAGGATGACTACGTGTGAAAGGGATTAGGCGTCAAGTAGAACCAACAAGTGAATATGAGTCAATGCTGCAGTAAAAAGGCCAATGCAATTTTAGGCTGCATCATAGAAGTATAGTGTCTAGATCATGGGGAATATTAATATCCCAGTCTATTTCTGCTTTGATCATACATCTCCTTCAATCTGTATCTCCATTTCTGGGCACAAATTCAAGAGGAATATTGAGAAGCAGTGAGTGTTTCCAGAGGAAGGCAACCAAAATGGTTTGAAGGGTCTTGGAAACCATTGCCTTATGCGGAAAAGCCTTAGGAGAGCTGTGGTAATGTTTAGCCTAGAAGCGAATGTTAAGAGGTGATATGATAGCCCTGTTTAAATATTGAATGGGTGTATATTAATAGCTTGTTTTCTGCTGCTCAGAGAATAGAACACAGAACAATGGATGCAAATACAAGGAAAAGAGATTTCCCCCTCAACCTTAGTGACAAAACTTCCTGACAGTAAGGGCTGTTCACAGTGAGGACACATTCCCTTGGATGTGTGATTGGAGTTCTGTTCTTTGGAATTCTTTAAACAGGCTGGATATTCTATCTGTTGGGATGCTTTGATTGAGAGATTTCCTGCATGGCAGAATGGAGTTGGACTGGTATGTCCCTCGCGGTCTCTTAACTATATGTTTCTATGATTCTATGACCTGGAGGTCTTCTCATTCACCATAATTCAAATGTAGAGTTAATCGGTGTTTTAATTACAGCAACAGATCTCCTTTATGATTCTTTTTCTTCTTTGACTGCATGTATCATAATCTCTTTTAAGAAATACTGAATAATATGTTTGGAAAAAGCATTCAGAAATGGGGCCAGCTGCGGGTTGAACACTAAGTCTTTAAAAAATAATTGATAATAATGTTGATTTGCCCTTTTAAAAGTCCGCCTGGCTGCAGTGTCAAGTGTCACTGCAATAGGTTTCTCTCAAGCACTGTGCTTACTGCAGCAGAGACAGCTGAGATCAATATAATATTATTTGCCTGCCTTAGCTTTCTCTCCATTCTCTCCCTCGCCTTTTGTTTGTTTATTTGAATATGAGGCTTCTGTTGCCTTTGAAACTAGGCTTTTGTTTTTATAATCTTTTCTTCACTAGGGTTGCTCCATGCTCCAGTTGATTTCAAACTCCTTCTTTGAGCACTATGCATTCTGAATAATTGTGCTTTGAATGTTAAAAAAAACCATAGGATGGGAAGAGAGCCATCGTTGTTTGTGTTTGTGATCAGCTTGAAAATTATGTTTGTTTTTTTGTTTGTTTGTTTGACTTTTAAGATCTTCAAACGCTATTATTAATTGTTTTGTGTGTGTTTGTGCCTACAAGTTGATGTTGACCTGTTGGCTAACCCCAATGAATTTCACAGGTTTTTTCTTAGGCAAGGAATAACAGAGGTTATTTTGCCGTCTTGTTCCTCTGAAAATATTGCCTATAAGCACATGGATTTGTTGGTGGTCTCCCATCAAGTAACCAGAGCTGAAGCCTCTTAGCTTCCAAGATTAGACATGCTCTGATGCATTTAGTTGGTATTAATGTACAGTGTATTAACAGAGAATAAAAAAAAAATACATATACTAAAATACTTGAATAGTGATAGTTACATAGTGAAACCAAGATAACTTTTCATTGAAGAGGAAAAAGCATGTAATATTTCTGTACCACTTTTCGTGCTGAGCACTTTATTAAACAGTTACAATTGCAAGCAGCAACTAGTACTCCTTTTACTGACTAAAAAGGATTGGAAACTGAGGGGCTGTTATAGACTGGCCAAAAGGTGGTGTTGGAGTGGGGTTGTGGTGACTGCATGCCGCATTGCCACGACTCCATCCCAAAAGCGGCAATCATACCGTTCCAACCAATACATTGGTGTGGCATTCCACAGATGTTTCTTCGGCCCAGCGTTTAGACACGCTATTGAGAAATGGGGAAGAGTGTACATGGTGGCAGGCAGCGGCAAGGGTGCCTTTTTTTTTTTGTGCAAAAGATAGAGAAGCAGCAGCATTTTGCCACCGTTTGCCACCAAATGCAGATTGGGCCACAGCAATAGTTGCTTGGACCCACAATTCCGTGTGCTTCAAAGGGTCATTGGACAAAACCACTTCCTCAGCCATCATTGTTTAGCCCCTGAGTCAATTGGAGCTTGCAGGATAAAACTTACTATGGCCTGGTAATACCTTCTTGAATGTGGTGGCGCCAGTTTTTCTGCCGAGGACGCCACAGCTGCCAAACTGTTGCAGTTCTGCTGTCGTGAAAAAGAAACCCACAAAAAGAAGGTGCTTTTTATGCCACGGTGGCAGCATAACAAATTGGCCATGGTTTGCATATTAATAAGTGCAGACGGCGCTTACTAACAGTGGCGGTGCTCATGTAAGGTGTGCCATTGTTACGTCACCACTGACTTATTAGGATTGGGAGTGTGTACATGGTATGTTGTCCCTAAACCTAATTGCTGTTGCAAGTTACGCCGCTTGTTGTCGGTTTGTACATGCCTATGTTTTGTTGTTGCTAGTACAGCATTTAAACCATGCACCACCATATATGTTGTGTTGAGCATGCATGCTATTTATACAGTGGCCTTCCTTATCCACAGATTTTTTTATCCACTAGATTAAGCATTTTGAAATATTTCTTCATTATATATATATATATCACAAAACAACCCTTCATTTTGCAATTTGATCTAAGGGAACCATTTTGCTATGCCATTATTATTAATGGGACTTGACATCAACGGAATTTTTGTTTTCCACAGGGGATCTGGAACCAAAACCCAGAAGATAAGGATTCACTTGAATCCTCCCTAGAATGATGAGGCATGTTTGACAAATGAGAAGAATTATATATTTACTTACTATATTATCATCTCAACATAAAGGAGATCAGTGGATCTGGGCACACTGAATGCATTTTCTACTTTGGTATTTTGTGTGTTTTTTTTGGATGTTACGGGTTTGTGATTGTTAATATTTCAATAGCATGTGCCCTTGATGCTGTTGCCATACTTAGATCGTCTAAGGACCTTTCTTACTATATTTAGGAAAAAGTATGACTTCAGTATAGGAGAGCTAATGTTGTTTTAAAATGTGCTTTAATGCATTGAAGTCAAAGCGATAGACAAGAACATGTTTTGCCCATAGAACAATACTTCCCTTGATTTTTCTTCACCCCGTTTTATCATCTAGGAGATAACCATGGCAGGAAACCTTTAAGCTTTTGCAAGACCTCGACTTGTTCCTCTTCACCTTGCAGTTTGATGTAGCGCTTGGGATTATAAAGCCATGTTTAAAACATGTGGTATGGCTTTAACTCAGCTGTGCCATATTAATGAATTCTTCTTTCAGCTGGCTGTTTTAAATCTACTCTTTATTTATGACGACACGACTTTAAAAATAAAAACGAGGGAGTAGATGGTGTTATTATTTTGCTTCTTTCTTCTTTGCGAAATATTTGACCAGGACATGAAGTGAAAAGAGCGTAGGGTTGTCAGGATATTTATATTTAAGTTGAAAGGCTGTCTGCAAAACTTATTCTTAGTGTTCTTTAATAGCTTCTGTAACACATAATCTGTTGGTCTGCAATGATACAGATGCAACGCTTTTATGGCGCATCTCACGGCTTAATTCCCGCATGTATTGGAAAGATGATGTTCCTAGAAAGTAGTGCCATGCCTATGGAATGTTAATTGGAGGCAAGTGGATAACAAAGTCCACTCCTTATATAACTCCTTTCACCCTCTCTTTTTTAATTCGGAAATTGAATTTATTTCACCATTGAACGATTTCTCATCTTCTGCAAAGGAGCGTAACATCACCATTTGGCTTGCTTTTGCTTTCTGGGATGTTTTTAAAAGCATTAACCTCATCTCATTAAAACTAGGCTAGGTAGGAAAGGCAAAATGAGGCAGAGAAGTGAGGCTCTTTCCCACCCCCTCTCTTTATTTGTATGGGAACATGTTTTGTGATATGAAGTCAAAGGCTTTCAGGCCGGATCCCATGTTTTTTTGTGGGTTTTGGGGCTATGGGCCATGTGCTGCAAGAGTTTTTTTCCTGACGTTTCGCCAGCATCTGTGGCTGGCAACTTCAATCGAATGCTGGCATGAAGACCGTGGGGTATATATAATGTTGGTAGACGAGATGACTTGCATGTTAATCTGTGTACTGTCCGTTGTTGAATGGCAAGGCCAACAACAAAACAATACTCAGATTAACATGCAAATCACTTCCCTCTCTATATTTACCCCATTGTCTTCCATGCAGCATTCGCTGAAGCTGGCAGCCCAGCTGCTGGCGAAACGTCAGGAAAAACTCTTCTATGAACACAGCATCATAGCCCCAAAACCCATAAGAACTATGTTCTAGACCCATTTGTCTGTCTTTTTAGCTGTCCATGGTATCCTCAAAATTCTTCTCCAGCACCCACACTCAAATGATTAATGTTCTTCCTATCTGTTTTTCACTTGTCCTGCTCTCAGCCATACATAGTAATATGGAATACAATGCTTGAATGATTCTAACTTCACTGTTCAGTGTATACCTTTACGCTTTAGGATTTTGTCTAGTCTTTCATAGCAGCCCTTTCCATTCCATTCAGAAGAGAAGAAGGTTCTCTTCTGTTTCTTGACTGCAGTCTCATTTTTCAGTGTTTGATCCAGTGTGTCTTTATAGTTATACTTGTGATGCTTTGTATTTTTTTTTAATTGGTTGGTAGCTGCCTTGAGTCCTATATTGAGAGAAAGCAGGACTAAATAATGTTAAACCACTACCACACCACTTTTGCTTTTGGAAAAATTTCTCACTAGGCCACGAGGAATCCATCATCTTACTGCTGACATTTCAAAGATGAGAATCTTTACAAGGTACAAGAGGACAATTGTTCTTTTCTGTCTAAGCATGCTTCATCAAATTCTATAATTGTAGAGGTGCGAAAGTAAGAAAGGTCCATGCAGCACCTTATGACAAGGATGGTTGCTGTATGGTGCCATGGGGTGAAAGATCTATTTTCTGCAACTCTCTCTTTCAAATCTCTTGGTTTCCAGATCTGCGTGGGGCTTATGTGCAGGTATTGTTGGAAAAGTGTCATCGAGGAGAAGAAACCTGTCCAAAGCTACCAAGCAGAAGCCCCAGGTTATCTTCCTAACAATCCTGACGTTGCCTCTGCTATTTCTTTGCATTGCTTTGCATGGCTCCATTACTTAGGTCTTGGGTTTAGGTTTTTGTAAAGTAAGGAGCTCTCATGTGATATGATGGCTTCTCCCCATGATTCAACAGATGACAAATTGACAGAGATTGCAAACTTTCTCCAACTGGAAAAAAGGTGAGGGACTCTCCTATCTTGTCAAAATGTCACAGTGTCAGGGCCAATCAATAAGCTCCACATTCAGTCTTTCTCTAGCTGTTGCTACCAGCACTCTTCTTAATCTCCTTATTTTTCATTGATATTACAGCCAAGCAAGTTGAATAATCTTCCTTTAGAAGAGAACTTCTGAGCTTCCTGGAACGCACCTTTGACTACCCTGGATTGCACAGAACCCATTTAATCCCCCTTTAGTCTCCTTCCTTAGAGGTCTTTCAACAGAGGCTGGATGGACATCTGTCTGGGATGCTTTATTTAGATTTCCTACATGGCGAATGGGTTGGACTGGATGGCCCTTGCGGTCTCTTCCAACTCTATTGATTCTATGATTTCTACCACCCAATGGTCCACAATGGTCCACTATAAACTATACTCTGTGTTTCACTAACATCCTCGGGGGCTTGCAATAGAATTCGCTTGGCTCCCAGCAGAGGGGAATGTAAGGGTCACACCCACAACTTGTATTCTTCTCCAAAAAGTAATATCTTTTTCTAGAGAAAAAGAGGCAATAGAATGAGTTATGAAATCACTGAATATGTACTAGGTCTGCTTCTGGTTATTAGCCGTACGAAAGAGGGATAGGTTGTTCTTCCCACATTCTTGACTTCTGGACGCTCTTTACCAAGGAAGTTCCCGATGTGACAATTTCTTCCATCCTTCCCTTACTACGCAAAGTGGACTAGTCATTACAATCAACCTTTGCTGTTCCTGTTCCACAATGTGACCTGAACTTTCTAGTGCTACATCCTGAGATTATTATAGCACCCATCATGTTACCATACCTTTTGGCCTCTCCTGCCTCCCTGATATTCATCAAAAGCATGGCTGTGGTGGTTGCTCATTCACGAATGAGGCTCTTTGTGGTCCCTACCTGCCATTGCCTTTAATTCAAAGGACAATCCTAGACTCTTGAATGGGCTGAGCATTCCTCCCATTTGACAAAGCCCTTCATGCAGGCCCTGTTGAATCACTAGCAGTGTTCAGGAACACCCGAACCTGGGATGTTCCGGTCCATTGGACTCATGGTTTCAATGACCCCTGTCCACTCAATTTGATACCTTACCACATTCCTGCCTCGAAACCCCCAGGGGTCCATTCTTTTTGCAAAATGGCCCAAATGCCGCCCAATGTTCTCCACTCCATGGAGGGGGTTTCCACCATGTTTGGAATTTCTCTCTGGACCTCCAGAGGTCAAAAGGAGAAATTGAAAATCAAAATATTCACAAATTTCCTCTAAGGGTCCAAAGGCCAAAAAACTGTCTCCATGCACCAGAAGGTGTAATGGGGGCCAAAACTGTGTCTCCTTTTTGGCAGAGAGCAGATGTGTTGCTGGGAGTGTGACTTTTAAGGTGGCCCCCTACTCTCCAAAATTGCCTTCTCTAGGGATATAATGTCCTACCTTGATTAGAGTTCATATACATACATTCTCCTATAGAAGTTGATTTTTTTTTTTTGGCAAAAACTGACCCAAAACCCTGGGTCAACTAATATACAAGTTAGTGCTTGACAGGAATCCAGCACAAAAGGCAATGACAAGAAGCAGAGGAGAGATGCACTTCATGACTTGGAACAAGTGCTTCCACTGTAGAGAATTTTATCTGAGAAGGAAAAAAAACAACAACAACACCTAACTCTGAAAAAACAGGTATAACTGTCCAGTATTTTCACCATCTTCTTCTTTTTCTCTTTCTCTTTTTTAAAACGCCAAAATATAAAAACAGTCATCTTAAAAATGCCAAACATTAAAACTGGCCACTGTCACCTTCCCTCTCAATTTGACCGATTGCATTTGAGCTGTGTTTTGTTTTTCTATGATCTTTCCGTTGGCCTTCCCGTGTGCTCCAGGTGTCACATTCCATATATTAAAAGGCTTTTAAAATGCATTGCAAACTTAAGAATGTAAAAAGAGGCTTCATCCTCTTCCACATCACCTTTGAGAAACGAGACTATGTCAAGAGCAGGTATAACAGTATACTGTATTACAGAGTGCCAGCATTAGGAACCTGAGTGGTTTAGACCTGGGATGGCACCGGCCCCCGATGGGACAGAATGGGGATTCTGATTAAACTTTCTTCTTATCACAGAAAATGTTTAGAATCATAGAATCATAGAGTTGGAAGAGACCGCACAAGGGCCATCCAGTCCAACCCCATTCTGCCATGCAGGAACTCTCAATCAAAGCATTGACAGATGCCATCCAGCCTCTGTTGAAGACCTCCAAGGAAGGAGATCCACTACACTCCAAGGAAAGAGGTGTGTTCCACAGTTTTAACAGCCCTTACTCTCAGGAAGTTCTTCCTAATGTTTGTGGAATCTCTTTCCTCAGCTTCCATCCATTGCTCCCGGTCCTATTCTCTGGAGCAGCGAAAACAAGTTAGCCCCCTCCTCAATTGACATCCCTTACAAGTATTTAGATTTTTTTAAAACATTATGGTGGGCTGCTTTTCCAGAGATGCTGCCAGTGTCCTTGGACTGGCTTCAGGAAGGTTTTGGCAGGGGTTACGACTTCCGTCTTCCAGGCAGCCAAGAGACTAGTTTATCCAGGCATGATCTCAGAAGATGAAATGTGCATTTAAGCAAAAACATCTCAGCATGCAGCATGACATCAGAGAAGGAGCTGGTGTCAGATTCAGAATCTATCCTGGCTGCTTTGTAAGGATCAAAGCAATATTCCTCCTCTCTGTCTCTTGGCTTGAAAATGCATTGAGTATAATAATAATTAATAATAATATAAAATATATAATAATAATAATAATAATATACTTGCAAAACCTTTCTACCATTAATTCAGAATTGAACAAAATAAATCAACCTGTTCAAAAACCCGCACTTGTAAATTTCCGCCCAGTTGTTGTGCCATGCACATTTATTTGTTTGTCTGTCTACATTTATTAGAATATTTCTATTTCTCTGTATATCGCAAGAGGCCAAGACAGCATAAAATAAAATACATTTCCTCCTCTCCTTCTGTTGGTTTGAGCTTCAAAAATAATATACTTGCAAATAATTTCTACCGTTAATTCAGAATAGAACAAAATATTAAAATAATCCATTGGATCCATCAAAGACAGCACAAAGACTGCAGTAAGAAATCAGAAAGAAATTAGGACTGAGAAGGGGCTATGAAAGAATTAGCCAAATCCTAAGGCAGAATATAAAACTGGACACTAAAATAGGATAGTCCAAGGAACTGCTCACCAGTATGAAGTGTGAGTTGGACATTGAAGAAAGCAGATAGAAGAAAATCAACTCATCTGAGATGTTGTGCTGGAGAGGAGTGCTGAGGATCCCATGGAGAGCCCAAATGACAAACAAATGTGTCCTCAAACAGATCAAGCCTGGAATGCTCCTAGAAGCCAAGGTATATCAAATTGAGGCTGTCATTTTGGACCACATCATGAGAAGGCACAACTCATTCGAAAAGACAACAATGACTAGAAAAGATGGAGGTAGATCAAGGAAGTAATAGTGCCATATATTCTGCTTTGGCCAGGCCCCACCTGGATATTGTGTCCGTTCTGGGCCCCACATTAAAAAGATGTTAAGAAACTGGAACTTGTCCAAAGGAGACGACCAAAATGCCAAAGGGTCTGGAAACCATGTCCTATGAGGAAGGACTTAGGGAGAGGGGATGTTTTAGCTGGAGAAAAAGAAGGTTAAGTGGAGATTATGATAACCCTGTTTAAATATTTGAAGGATGTCATATTGAGGAGGGAGCAAGCTTGTTTTCTGCTGCTCCAGAGACTAGAATGGAACAGTGGATGCAGCTCCAGGAAAAGAGATTCCACCTCAACATTAGAGGGAACTTCCTGACAGTAGGGCTGTTTGACAGGAACACACTTCCTCGGAGAGTGGTGGAGTTTCCCTCCTTGGAGGTATTTAAACAGAGGCTGGATGGCCATCTGTCAATGGGGATGCTTTGATTGAGAGTTCCTGCATGGCAGAATGGGGTTGGATTGGATTGCCCTTGAGTCTCTTCCAACTCTATGATTCTATGATTCTAGTAGAATGGGAGAAAGACCACATGCCAGATGTGACTCAATGACTATGGGCATGAATCACACAAGACCTCCTAAGCAGAACAGTGGAAGACAGGAGGTCATGGATGTCTCATCCCAGGGTCATCATCAGTCAGGTTGAATCAAGGGGAGTTAATAACAACAAGTTGATTTTAGCAGCTTCACAGCCATGGGATTTTTACCCCAAGAATAGACTGAAAGAGAGAGTTGCTATAGAAATTAGATTAGGTTTTTTTGTGTTTGAATGAAAATAAGTTTTTTCTCTGTGCATCATACCCACAGCCTGTTCCTTCAACCTTTTTCTCATTAACTTACCTTCTTTTTTCACATAACATTTTGAATGAGTCACTGAGTCAGTACCTGAGTCACTACCTTGTACCAAGTGCTAACATGTTCACCACCACTTCATAAATCTCTGAGGATATCAATTTGCAAGTTTAGTTTCAGTGGAGAGACTATCTGAGAGCCTTAAGGAGCAGTGCTAGATGTTTGAAAAATAGCATTTAGCTGTTTCTTCTTGTATATTGGGAGTCTAGTGGTTAAATGTTTTGTGCAAAATTTTACAAGGTGACATTCAGAGGGTGTGTTGTTGTTGTTGTTGCTGTTGTTTTCAGGCCAAGTACAAAAGTAAACATTTTATTGGTTTCTAGCTTATCTCAACCGCTGCTTCTAGCTATTCACTGATGCACTGTTTTGTCTATTGTCACCAAGTGTCTGTCTCTGCAAATATGGACTGCCTTATATAAAAGCTGCTTTTCATTTTTCTTATTTGTAGCTAAAGCCTCATTTTATGTGATGCATATAGGGTTTTCTTTTTGTTAAGGCTTTTGAAGGTGTGCTACAGATGCACGAATATGGCACAGAGTGTGCGTATTAAAAGCACAGAGGTCTTGTCATCTTTTGAAGCTGGTCTGAAAAGGAATTGAATTACTGTTATTGCTTTATGTGTGCATGATCCCAGTAGCTTATGTCACCTAGTACTATATAAGGTAGTGTAATAGTTCACACTGGTTCTTTTCTTTGTCATTGTCTACATTGGTTTCTTTTATGGCATTAGAAGCTGTTGTGTGACCTGTATTGTTTGCAGTGGAAACTGTCTTCTATGAGACTGACAAAAACTGGTAGAAAAAGCATGCTCATGTGATTGGATTATAGTGGGACATACTATGAGGCCTATGTGCTTGAATATAGGCAAGTCTTCATTTTCTATAGGGGTCCGGAGCGGATCTCACACAAAAAACGGAGGGCCGACTGTATTATTCTGCTTATTCTTCTGTAGTCTCTTAAGCAGAGTTTGGGATTTGGGAATTGTTTGCAGACGTAATGAAGGCATTTATACTATACATTTTACCTACACTGTAGTGTAGCATAGGATGAAGTTTTATACGGTTATGTATTTGTGTCTCACTGAGATGTGCATTAAGCACCATGATTTTCTAGAATAACAGATGTTGTTGTCTTAGTTTGGTTATCACGAACAGAGACACTATTCCGTATGCCTCATGCGCTGCTCAGTGTGCTTTTTGAACTTGGGAAGAGATCGTATTTATGATAACAAATGATTTTTATTGGGCAGATACCCTGGCAAAAAAAATACAACAAATATAAAACACTTATGTGCAGGATAATAAAATACTGTATTACAATGTACATGAAACACTTTAATTATAACATAATAAAAGATATTAAAGAAGGTGGTCACATGCTACAGTTAATTAAAGTTTGATTTACAATATCGTTTTATCCATTCAGCAAAAGAGAAAGTTTAGCAGCAGCACTTTTTTTTTGGCACACAACAAGTTTATTCTGCATTATATTTTCAATTTGTGTATAGGTTTCTGCTGTTTGCTCTTCCTTTTTATGGCGCTTGCAAATGCTTGATTAGTTATGCAGAATAAACTTTTGTTGTGTTGTGTGCCAGCTTGTGACAAACAGATATGGCCTGGAAGCTTTGGGTAGGAGCATCAGAGGGGAGATGCAGTAGGTGTGACTGCACCAGGTTACACCCTAAGGTGTGTGAGTGATACTACTCACACTACTACACACAAACATCGTCCTTTGGGCAGAAATGTGTCGTGGTGTTCTCCTGTGTTCCTTTAAAACATTGGACATGTGTGTAAAGGGGCAAGGCTCAGCAGCAGGAGAAAGGAAAGCCTCTTTTACAAGAAATTAAATTAAGATTTTCTTTTAAATTTCAATTTAAAAAATTCTTTAAAAACATCACACTTACCAAATTTTCACTTTGACCACATGAAACTATGGGCCAAACAGACAGGCCAAAATAAAGCTGCTTTGGGTCCCTTTGGAGGTATGCTGTTTAAATGACACACACATTTAGAGGCCAGAAGCTGCGCTTTAGTCCTTAGGACTGGAGGTGTGGCTTTGGCCAGCCTCTGGTCTCTTAGGATGCATGCAGCATTTAAACAGCATACCTCCAAGTGACCCGAAGCAGCTTTATTTTGGCCTGTCTGTTTGGGCCCTATGTCTATGTAAATACATTTCGGTGGCATATGAGATTGTATTCAAAGGTATGCTTTTGCTAGTTGTTTTATGTCAAAACTATTCCTTACATTCAATAATATATGGGAGTGATGTTTTGAGTGATATTATTACAGAAAGGGGGTGTTCCCACTCGCTTATACACCAGTTTACAAATCGAATCCAAGGTGTATCGTTCCCACTCAATCCCGAATTAACTCTAGAACAGTTCTAGATTAAACCGCAACCGTTCCCACTTCGATTCGAATCTGATTCGATCATACATTTAACCCGATTATAGAGCCTATAAACCGGCATAAAAAAATACTAGGGTCTACCCTAGTATTATCCCTTGATCCGAGATAGGAATCGCTTTATTTAAATGGGAACGTTTTTGCGTTATGATTCGGGTTCCACAGATGGAAGGAGCAGTGCTCAAGGGGCTGGCCTGGGGGTGTCACCCTCTTTGGTTTCTTTCTGCATTGCCGGCGCCATTTTCTTCCATTCACATAATAGCCTTTCCTCCGGTGGATTGCAACCTCCCCTCTGCTCCTCATTCATAACCGATGTGTGAGGAGAGCCATTGAACACACATTTTTAACTATTCTTTTTTTCTTTTCACCTCTGCCTGAGCATCAGATGGGCTTTGGAGGACAGCCCAGAGATCAATGGGTCAGGCAAAGCGAATTTGGGGACCGAGGCTCTTTCCGAGGAACTATGGGATGGGTTTTGCAGGACATATCCCTGCTTCATGCTCTCCAGACAGCCCTGGGAGCAATCTTCCCCAAAGATTCTTTCCCCAATGAAACTTGCCTTCTCCTCCTTGATCTGATTTGGCGAAAACACAGGCACACACACTATTAGATAGTAGGTAGGTAGGTAGGTTTGTGTGGTGTGTGTGTGTGTGTGTATTTATACACACACATGTTTATATATGAATGCTCTCAACACATGCATATATATATTATGGGAATTATGGGAACTGTTGTGTTTGTGAGACATTTATCCTCCTTGCCAGAGGTGCTGGTGCCATAATAAACTACATCCCAGGATTCCCTAGCACTGAGTTATGGCAGTTAATATGGAGAGACACAGAAAGGATGAATAAGCGCCTCCTCATTGGCTCTTTTTAAAAAAAAACACTTAATTCATTTATAATGAATTAAAACGGCCAGGCAGTGGGGACGGAGTAACGGCTACATCGGTGTATGTTACTCCGAATTAATGTGACGTCATGATGACATCACTTTGATTGACAGCCGAAACAAGTGAATGTGAACGAAAAAGTAACAAAACCGGTTTAAATATACACCCATTCATCCTTGAATGGGAACGAAACAGGGTCAATTACAGCGAATTAAAATAAAACATTACGTAAATGGGAACGATACAATAAAGCGATTTGAAAAGCGGGATAACACTTGCTTTATTTTGAATTGCATTAAACGAACCGCTGTATTTAAATTAGTTTTAAATCGCAAGTGGGGAAGATCCAAGGATTCATATGGTGTGGTATGGGAAGAGATCAAGGGGGGGGGGGGTGCCAACATGAGTTACTGTACTAAGTTACACCACCGTGGTGATGCCACTGGCCTCAAACCATACTGCTAGACATCTGTGCTTTTAAACTCTCACAGGAACTAAGGAACATTTATGGAGAACATGTGTTCATAGAATCATAGCATTGGAGGAACCACAAGGGCCACCCAAAGTTCAACCTCATTCTGCCATGCAGAACACAGAATAAAGCACTCCTGACAGAGAGGCCATCCGATCTCTGGTTAAAACCTCCAAAGTGGGAGACTTCACCATATTCCAAATGGAAGTGTGGCTCTTACTGTTGTGGTAAGTCTCAAATGGTCTTACTGTCAGGATGTTCTTTCTAATGTTTAGGTGAACCTCTTTTCCTGTTGTATGCATCCATTGCTTTTTGTCCATGGGCTTGTCTACATTACTTATCAATCCTGAATCCCCCCAAAGCTCCCTGTATGACTCTATATATTTGATTTAGAATAGAATATTTATTACAGCAAATGGCCAGCACAAAATAATAAAATTCTACAGAAATCACATTGCACTGCATCATCGGAAACATTGCCTCCGGCACACTGTATGAACACATATATACATATTATTATATTTTCTTGTTAACTGACCTCAGGTGCCAGCAGCTTCTATTGTGTATCTCTTAAAATTATGCCTAGTTCCCGGATGCCCTGTTCTCAGACTATAATCTCGGACCATTTTGCACCACTATATGAACATGATAAGAGTTGCAAGTTGGAGGAGACATGGTTTGAAGAAACACTACACTATCTGGAAGTCTACTTTTACCAGCCTTGTTGTAGATCCAAAGTGGCGCTTTTTCACTCTCATAAGCATTTGTTCTCATAAGCATAAGCATGCACTCTCATAGGTGTTTATCACACTAGCGAGTCCTGCGGGAAACCAGGTTAAACGCAATATAACGCGAAGATAACCCAGAAATGCCAGGTTTATCACATGACGTTGCAATTAACATGAAAATAATGCAAAGTTAATCCGCAGTTAAAGTGGAGGAAACAGCAACTTTTTAAATTCGGAACAAAATGAATGTAAAAAGCTGCTGGTTTCCTCCATTTTAACTGCGGATTAACTTCACCTTATTTCGTTTAGCAGCAATTGTTGATAAACTTTCTGAATTTACAGTTCATTTAAATTCAAATTTAACTTAACTCTGTTTAACTCCAGTTTTCTTGCGGGATTTCACTAGTGTGATAAAAAATCATGAGTTAAAAAAGTGTGTATGCTCGAGCTCCATTGAAAGTAATGGGAACATGTTGGTGCAGCGTGGTGACATGGCGGCGCTGCATGCCATAGGTGCGTGCCCCTTAATCTTAATGGGATGCACTACCCCTTGCGTACTGCGTGCTCCTGATGGCTTTCAGCATATGCTGAAGCTGTTGTATAGTGTGTCTATGTTGACGCGGGCGCACTATATATATAGAATCATAGCATTGGAGGAATTATATATATATCTTCCAAAAAGCAAACCTTACTTTTGCCATTTTAAATAAGGGACACCAATTTACTCTAGTATTAAATACCACTCTATATAATGGGACTTGATGATCATAGAATTAGTATCCATGGTGTGTGTGTGGCGGGGCACAAACCGCCGCTTTGCGGCGCTCCCCCGCCGCCGCATATTGCTCCGTGCGGGAGCCGCCAGCAGCCAAACCGCGCGACTCCCGCGCAGAGCAAAAAAAGAAGCTCCATTTCGGAGTCTTTCTGCGGTGCATCTATGACGTCGCGAGGCGCCTGGCGCGGACTCGCGACATCATAGGCGCCGCGACACTCTGGACGCTGTGCGTCCAGTACATAAAGATGGCAGCGCCCATGTAGAAGGGGCGCCGCCATCTTGTACGTATAGGATACGTAGTAGGTTAGGGGGTGTGGACACACCCCCCTTCTAACCCTAGTACGTATCCTATACGTACTAAATGGCGGTGTGATCCCGCCAGAGTGTTGGTGTGTGTGTGTGTGTGTGTTTGTGTGTGTGTTGGAGCCAAACCCCAGTGGCTACCAAGGCTCCCTGTTAACAACTCTTTTGTGTTTTATATTTGTCTCTTTTCTATGCAAAATAATCGAATGCACTATTGGGGTATTTTTCTGTATTTATCTGACTATAATTTACCCGGTTCTTGGACTCGACTTGTTAAAAATGATTAATGTCTCCAGCCGCCCTTCTAATTGTGTTAGTTTCAAAATAGTTAAAAGTTTTTCTTCTAAAGAAGAGAGATTCTTTTCAGTCTTTGGGATCCTTCCCTCCCCTCCTCTTCCATTCCACATTCATTCATGGGCCCTTTTTTGTCTTTCCTTTAGAAGGGTAGGAAAAAAGGAGGAATAGAGTCCTGAGCCGGCTGGCAGGCACCCAGCTCTTTTGGGTAAATAAATACCGTTCATTCAGCATCTTACACCGGTGTTAAACACAGAACTTCCCAGAAGCTCACATGCTCCGTAGCACCCAGCTCCTAGCAAGCCCTAGTTAAAAGCACCCATTCTTGACTGGTAAAATGTAGACACCCATCTCAAACTACCTTCTTTACCATTTCCCCCCTGTTATTACATGCATGCAAATTCTTTACTCTTTTATAGTATGAAATCATGTTTGAAAAATCCGTCTCTGCCGCTCCGTTCCTACTTCTATCTCCTTCTTCCTTTCAAAAAGAATATTTGGCTAATACATTCGGACCCCTTCTTCCAAGGACCTTTTTGCTTTAAGATGCAGCATAAACCCTTGTTTTGCAAAAACACTGTTGTTCTTTGTAAGCATTTAGTGGTTGCAGAATGCAAAGCTGGAAGAAAAGTGTCTTTAATGGCAGGCTCAGGGTCTAGGAGGCAGCCTGGTTCTGGGTATTTGCTCTTGGATGCTATAGTGATATACTTTGCCATGGTGGTTTTGAAGAGAGTTTAAGTTTAGTTAATAGTATAGGAAAACAGTTCCTGTTCTTTAAAGCCACTGCATTGTAATCCTGGGAAGCTAAAATGCAAGTGTTTGCATTATCCACCTGGTTGAACATAGTTAGATGTTCAAGGCTCGCTTTCTGCTCATTTTTGCAGCATTGAGTCCCACTCGATTGCAAAATGAGTGTGGAGAGTGTGAAGCAGCAATAGGATAGCACTTATATTTTCTGTACCACTTTATGTGCTGAACAATCTATAAGTGGTTTACATGTGTTAGCCAATTCCCCCAAGAAGCTGGATATTCATTTTACCAACCGCCGAAAGGTGGAAGATGGCAGCACACAACTGGAGGTACTTACCAGCACACAACTCACAGTGGAACACATTAGCACTGCACACAGTGCATTATGCTTGTTTGTGCTGGTAGGGAATAATGATTTGATCTATACGGCGTAGGGAGATAGTGTGATGTAGTTGGTTTGAGTGCTGGATTAAGGCATTGGGAGACTCAGCCCTGGGACCCATGGGAGACCACTTTATTCAGCCTCAGATGGGCAAGGGCAAGGTCAAAACTCCTCTCCACAGATTTTGTCAAGAAATCCCCATGATAGTTTGCCTTAGGACTGCATAAGTCAGAATGACTTGAAGGCACAAAGAAGTGTAGCATCAGTCTATAGAGAGATCTTGTAGCACCTTTGAGACTCACTGAAAGAAAGAAGTTGGCAGCATGTGCTTTGTGGACTTCAGTTGTACAGTCTGCCTCCTAGGTTTCTATTGCTACTTGCACTTCATTTCCATTGTTGTATTGCTGCCTCTTTACTGTGAAGCATCAAGCTTTTTTGTGTGTGTGTGTGCTCCAATGTCAGAATCTCTTTTGCACTTCAACCTTGCCAAAGGGGGGATATATATATATTCCTCCAATGCTATGATTCTATATATATAGTGCGCCCGCGTCATACATAGACACACTATACACAGCTTTCAGCATATGCTGAAAGCCATGCAGGAGCACGCAGTACGCAAGGGGTAGTGCATCCCATTAAGATTAAGGGGCACGCACCTATGGCATGCATGCGCCGCCATGTCACCACGCTGCCGCCACATGTTCCCATTACTTTCAATGGAGCTCGAGCATACACACTTTTTTTAACTCATGATTTTTATCACACTAGTGAAATCCCGCAAGAAAACTGGAGTTAAACAAGAGTTAAGTTAAATTTGAATTTAAACAGAACTTGTAAATTCAGAAAGTTTATCACACTAATTGCTGCTAAAACGAAATAAGGTGAAGTTAATCCGCAGTTAAAATGGAGGAAACCAGCAGCTTTTTACATTCATTTTGTTCCGAATTTAAAAAGTTGCTGGTTTCCTCCACTTTAACTGCGGATTAACTTTGCATTATTTCATGTTAACTGCCACGTCATGTGATAAACCTTGGGCATTTCTGGGTTATCTTCACGTTATATTGCGTTTAACTCTGGTTTTCCCACGGGATCTCGCTAGTGTGATAAACACCTATGAGAGTGCATGCTTATGCTTATGAGAACTACATGCTTATGAGAGTGAAAAAGTGCCACTTTGGATCTACAACAAGGCTGGTAAAAGTAGACTTCCAGATAGTGTAGTGGCTTTCTTCTAACCATGTCTCCTCCAACTTGCAACTCTTATTCATGTTCATATAGTGGTGCAAAATGGTCCGAGATTATAGTCTGAGAACAGGGCATCCGGGAACTAGTGGCATAATTTTAAGATATTACTACAATAGAAGCTGCTGTCGACCTGAGGTCAGTTAACAAGAAAATATAATATATATGTATATATGTGTTCATACAGTGTGCCGGAATGCAATGTTTCCGATGGATGCAGTGCAATGTGATTTCTGTAGACATTTTATTATTTTGTGCTGGCCATGTGCTGTAATAAATTATTCTTATTCTAAATCAATATATAAAGATCATACAGGGAGCTTTGGGGGGATTCAGGATTGATAAGTAATGTAGACAAGCCCATGGACAAAAAGCAATGGATGCATACAACAGGAAAAGAGGTTCCACCTAAACATTAGAAAGAACATCCTGACAGTAAGAGCCATTTGAGACTTACCCAACAGTAAGAGCCACACTCCATCCCTTGGAATATGGTGAAGTCTCCCACTTTGGAGGTTTTTAACCAGAGATCGGATGGCCCTCTGTCAGGAGTGCTTTGATTCTGTCTTCCTGCATGGCAGAATGAGGTTGAACTTTGGGTGGCCCTTGTGGTTCCTCCAATGCTATGATTCTATGAACACATGTTCTCCATAAATGTTCCTTAGTTCCTGTGAGAGTTTAAAAGCACAGATGTCTAGCAGTATGGTTTGAGGCCAGTGGCATCACCACGGTTGGTGTAACTTAGTACAGTAACTCATGTTGGCACCCCCCCCCTTGATCTCTTCCCATACCACACCATACTGAATCCTTGGTAATCTTTCCCACTTGCGATTTAAAACTAATTTAAATACAGCGGTTCGTTTTAATGCAATTCAAAATAAAGCAAGTGTTATCCCGCTTTTCAAATCGCTTTATTTGTATCGTTCCCATTTACGTAATGTTTTATTTTAATTCGCTGTAATTGACCCTGTTTCATTCCCATTCAAGGATGAATTGGTGTATATTTAAACCGGTTTTGTTACTTTTTCGTTCACATTCACTTGTTTCGGCTGTCAATCAAAGTGATGTCATCATGACGTCACATTAATTCGGAGTAACATACACCGATGTAGCCTGTACCTCCGTCCCCACTGCCTGGCCGTTTTTAATTCATTATAAATGAATTAAGTGTTGTTTTTTTAAAAGAGCCAATGAGGAGGCGCTTATTCATCCTCTTCTGTGTCTCTCCATATTAACTGCCATAACTCAGTGCTAGGGAATCCTGGGGATGGTAGTTTATTATGGCACCAGCACTCTCTGGCAGAGGAGGATAAATGTCTCACAAACACAACAGTTTCCATAATTCCCATAATATATATATGCATGTGTGTGAGAGCATTCATATATAAACATGTGTGTGTATAAATACACACACACACACACACACACACCTACCTACCTACCTACCTATCTATCTATATAGTGTGTGTGCCTGTGTTTTCGCCAAATCAGATCAAGGAGGAGAAGGCAGAGGGTTTCATTGGGGAAAGAATCTTTGGGGAAGATTGCTCCCAGGGCTGTCTGGAGAGCCATGAAGCAGGGATATGTCCTGCAAAACCCATCCCATAGTTCCTCTGGAAAGAGCCTCGGGTCCCCAAATTCGCTTTGCCTGACCCATTGATCTCTGGGCTGTCCTCCAAAGCCCATCTGGTGCTCAGGCAGAGGTGAAAAAGAAAAAAAGAATAGTTAAAAATTGTGTTCAATGGCTCTCCTCACACATCGGTCTATGAATGAGGAGCAGAGGGGAGGTTGCAATCCACCGGAGGAAAGGCTATTATGTGAATGGAAGAAAATGGCGCCGGCAATGCAGAAAGAAACCAAAGAGGGTGACACCCCCAGGCCAGCCCCTTGAGCACTGCTCCTTCCATCCTGTGGAACCCGAATCAGACGCCGAAACGTTCCCATTTAAATAAAGCGATTCCTATCTCGGATCAAGGGATAATACTAGGGTAGACCCTAGTATTTTTTTATGCCGGTTTATAGGCTTCTAATCTGGGTTAAATGTTATGATTCGAATCAGATTCGAATCGCAGTGGGAACGGTTGCGGGTTAATCTAGAACTGTTCTAGAGTTAATTCGGGATTGAGTGGGAACGATACACCTTGGATTCGATTTGTAAACTGGTGTATAAGCGAGTGGGAACACCCCCTTTCTGTAATAATATCACTCATAAACATCACTCCCATATATTATTGAATGTAAGGGAATAGTTGTGACATAAACAACTAGCAAAAGCATACCTTTGAATACAATCTCATATGCCAGCCGAAATGTATTTACATAGACATAGGGCCCAAACAGACAGGCCAAAATAAAGCTGCTTCGGGTCACTTGGGAGGTATGCTGTTTAAATGCTGCATGCATCCTAAGAGACCAGAGGCTGCGCCAAAGCCACACTCCAGTCCTAAGGACTAAAGCGCAGCTTCTGGCCTCTTAAGATATTTAAACAGCATACCTCCAAAGTGACCCAAAGCAGCTTTATTTTGGCCTGTCTGTTTGGGCCCATAGTTTCATGTGGTCAAAGTGAAAATTTGGTAAGATGTGATGTTTTTAAAGAATTTTTAAAATTGAAATTTAAAAGAAAATCTTAATTTAATTTCTTTTTGTAAAAAGAGGCCTATCCTTTCTCCTGCTGCTGAGCCTTGCCCCTTTTACACCATGTCCAATGTTTTAAAGGAACACAGGAGAACACCACGACACATTTCTGCCCAAAGGACGATGTTTGTGTGTAGTAGTGTGAGTAGTATCACTCACACACCCTTAGTGTGTAACCTGGTGCAGTCGCACCTACTGCATCTCCCTCTTGATGCTCCTACCCAAAGCTTCCGGAGCCATATCTGTTTGTCACAAGCTGGCACACAACACAACAAGAAGTTTATTCTGCAGTAACTAATCAAGCATTTGCAAGCGCCATAAAAAGGAAGAGCAAACAGCAGAAACCTATACACAAATTGAAAAATATAATGCAGAATAAACTTGTTGTGTGCCCAAAAAAAAGTGCTGCTGCTAAACTTTCTCTTTTGCTGAATGGATAAAACGATATTGTAAATCAAACTTTAATTAACTGTAGCATGTGACCACCTTCTTTAATATCTTTTTATTATGTTATCAATTAAAGTGTTTCATGTACATTGTATATACAGTATTTTATTATCCTGCACATAAGTGTTTTATATTTGTTGTATTTTTTTTGCCCAGGGTATCTGCCCAATAAAAATCATTTGTTAATTCATAAATACTGATCTCTTCCCAAGTTCAAAAAGCACACTGAGCAGCGCACGAGGCATACGGAATAGTGTCTCTGTTCTGTGATACCAAACTAAGACAACAACATCTGTTATTCTAGAAAATCATGGTGCTTTAATGCACATCTCAGTGAGACACAAATACATAACCGTATAAACAGTTCATCCTATGCTACACCACAGTGTAGGTAAAATGTATAGTATAAATGCCTTCATACGTCTGCAAACAATTCCCAAATCCCAAACTCTGCTTAAGAGACTACAGAAGAATAAGCAGAATAATACAGTCGGCCCTCCGTTTTTGTGTGAGATCCGCTCCGGACCCCTATAAGAAAATGAAGACTTGCCTATATTCAAGCCACATAGGCCTCATAGTATGTCCCACTATAATCCAATCACATGAGCATCGCTTTTTCTTACCAGTTTTTGTCAGTCTCATAGAAGACAGTTTCCACTGCAAACAATACAGGTCACACAACAGCTTCTATGCCATATAAAGAAACCAATGTAGACAAATGACAAAGAAAAGAACCAGTGTGAACTATTACACTACCTTATAGTACTAGGTGACATAAGCTACTGGGGATCATGCACACATATAAAGCAATAACAGTAACTTCAATTCATTTTCATGACCAGCTTCAAAAGATGACAAGACCTCTGTGCTTTTAATACGCACACTCTGTGCCATATTCGTGTCATCTGTAGCACAGCCTTCAAAAGCCTTAACAAAAAGAAAAAGCCTATATGCATCACATAAAATGAGGCTTTAGCTACAAATTAAGAAAAATGAAAAAGCATGCTTTTATATAAGGCAGGTCCATATTTGCAGAGACAGACCATAAACACTTGGTGACAATAGCAAAACAGTGCATCAGTGAATAGCTAGAAGCAGCGGTTGGAGATAAGCTAAGAACCAGATAAAATGTTTACTTTTGTACTTGGCCTGAAAACAACAGCAACAGCAACAACAAACAACACACCCTCTGAATGTCACCTTGATAAGAAATTTTGCACAAAACATTTAACCACTAGACTCCCAATATACAAGAAGAAAAGCAAGCTAAATGCTATGTTCCAAACATCTAGCACTTGCTTCCTTAAGGCTCTCAGATAGTCTCTCCACTGAAACTAAACTTGCAAATTGATATCCTCAGAGATTTATGAAGTGGTGGTGAACAGTGTAGCACTTGGTACAAGGTACTGACTCAGGTACTGACTCAGTGACTCATTCAAAATGTTATGTGAGAAAAGAGAAGGTAAGTTAATGAGAAAGGTTGAAGGAACAGGCTGTGGGTATGATGCACAGAGAGAAAACTTATTTTCATTCAAACACAAAAAAAACCTAATCTAATTTTCTATAGCAACTTCTCTTTCAGTCTATTCTGTGGGGTAAAAATCCCATGGCTGTGAAGCTGCTAAAATCACATTGTTGTTATTAACTGCCCTTGATTCAACCTTGACTGATGATGACCCTGGGGATGAGACATCTCCATGACCTCCTGTCTTCCACTGTTCTGCTTAGGTCTTGTGGATTCATGCCCATAGCTCATTGAGTCAAGCCATCTGGCATGTGGTCTTTCTCCCATTCTACTAGAATCATAGAATCATAGAGTTGGAAGAGACCTCAAGGGCCATCCAATCCAACCCCATTCTGCCATGCAGGAACTCTCAATCAAAGCATCCCCATTGACAGATGGCCATCCAGCCTCTGTTTAAAGACCTACAAGGAAGGAGACTCCACTACACTCCGAGGAAGGAGTGTGTTCCACTGTCGAACAGCCCTTACTGTCAGGAAGTTCCTTTAATGTTGAGGTGGCATCTCTTTTCCTGGAGCTTGCATCCACTGTTCCACATTCTAGTCTCTGGAGCAGCAGAAAACAAGCTTGCTCCCTCCTCAATATGACATCCCTTCAAATATTTAAACAGGGTTATCATATCTCCACTTAACCTTCTTTTCTCCAGGCTAAACATCCCCAGCTCCCTAAGTCCTTCCTCATAGGACATGGTTTCCAGACCCTTTGGCATTTTGGTCGTCCTCCTTTGGACAAGTTCCAGTTTCTTAACATTCTTTTTTAATTGTGGGGCCCAGAACTGGACACAATATTCCAGGTGGGGCCTGGCCAAAGCAGAATATAGTGGCACTATTACTTCCCTTGATCTACCTCCATCTTTTCTAGCATTGTTGTCTTTTCGAATGAGTTGTGCCTTCTCATGATGTGGTCCAAATATGACAGCCTCAATTTGATCACCTTGGCTTCTAGGAGCATTCCAGGCTTGATCTGTTTGAGGACACATTTGTTTGTCATTTGGGCTCTCCATGGGATCCTCAGCACTCCTCTCCAGCACCACATCTCAGATGAGTTGATTTTCTTTCTATCTGCTTTCTTCAATGTCCAACTCACACTTTCATACCTGGTGAGCAGTTCCTTGGACTATCCTTATTTTAGTGTCCAGTTTTATATTTCTGCACTTTAGGATTTTGGCTAATTCTTTCATAGCTGCCCTTCTCAGTCCTAATCTTCTTCTGATTTCTTGACTGCAGTCTTTGTGCTGGTCTTTGATGGATCCAGATGGATTATTTTAATATTTTGTTCTATTCTGAATTAACGGTAGAAATTATTTGCAAGTATATTATTATTTTTGAAGCTCAAACCAACAGGAAGAGAGAGGAGGAAATGTATTTTATTTTATGCTGTCTTGGCCTCTTGCGATATACAGAGAAATAGAAATATTCTAATAAATGTAGACAGACAAACAAATAAATGTGCATGGACACACAACTGGGCGGAAATTTACAAGTGCGGGTTTTTGAACAGGTTGATTTATTTTGTTCAATTCTGAATTAATGGTAGAAAGGTTTTGCAAGTATATTATTATTATTATTATTATTATTATTATTATTATTATTATTATAGCTCAACGCATTTCAAGCCAAGAGGAACAGAGAGGAGGAATATTGGCTTTGATCCTTACAAAGCAGCCAGGATAGATTCTGAATCTGACACCAGCTCCTTCTCTGATGTCATGCTGCATGCTGAGAATGTTTTTGCTTAAATGCGGACATATCATCTTCTGAAGATCATGGCCTGGATAACTAGTCTCTTGGCTGCCTGGAAGACGGAAGTCTGTAACCCCTGCCAAACCTTCCTGAAGCCAGTCCAAGGACACTGCAGCATCTCTGGAAAAGCAGCCCCACATAATGTTTTAAAATCTAAATACTTGAAGGGATGTCAAATTGAGGAGGGGGCTAACTTGTTTTCTGCTGCTCCAGAGAATAGGACCCGGAGCAATGGATGGAAGCTGCAGGAAAGGAGATTCCAGCTCAACATTAGGAAGAACTTCCTGAGAGTAAGGGCTGTTCGACTGTGGAACACACTCTTTCCTTGGAGTGTAGTGGAGTCTCCTTCCTTGGAGGTCTTCAAACAGAGGCTGGATGGCCATCTGTCAATGCTTTGATTGAGAGTTCCTGCATGGCAGAATGGGGTTGGACTGGATGGCCCTTGCGGTCTCTTCCAACTCTATGATTCTATGATTCTAAACATTTTCTGTGATAAGAAGAAAGTTAATCAGATCCCCATTCTGTCCCATGCTGGGGCCGGTGCCATCTCCAGGTCTAAACCACTCAGGTTCCTAATGCTGGCACTCTGTAATATACTGTTACCTGCTCTTGACATAGTCTCTGTCTCAAAGGTGATGTGGAAGAGGATGAAGCCTCTTTTTACATTCTTAAGTGTTGCAATGCCATTTTAAAGCCTTTTAATATATTTGGAATGTGACACCTGGAGCACAAGGGAAGGCCAACGGAAAGATCATAGAAAACAAAACACAGCTCAAATGCAATCGGTCAAATTGAGAGGGAAGGTGACAGTGGCCAGTTTGTATGTTTGGCATTTTTAAGATGACTGTTTTTATATTTGGCGTTTTAAAAAAAGAGAAAGAGAAAAAGAAGATAGAGGTGAAAATACTGGACAGTTATACACTGTGTTTTTCAGAGTTAGGTGTTGTTGGTTTTTTTTCCTTCTCAGTATAAAATTCTCTACAGTGGAAGCACTGTTTCCAAGTCATGAAGTGCATCTCTCCTCTGCTTCTTGTCATTGCCTTTGTGCTGGATTCCTAGTCCAGCACTAACTTGTATATTAGTTGACTCAGGGTTTTGGGTCAGTTTTTGCCAAAAAAAAAATAATCAACTTCTATAGGAGAATGTATGTATATGAACTCTAATCAAGGTAGGACATTATATCCCTAGAGAAGGCAATTTTGGAAGAGTAGGGGGCCACCTTAGCAAAGTCACACTCCCAGCAACACATCTGCTCCTGCCAAAAAGGAGACACAGTTTTGGCCCCCATACACCTTCTGGTGGCATGGAGACATGTTTTTGGGCCTTTCTGGACCCTTAGAGGACATTTTGTGATATTTTTGATTTTCAATTTCTCCTTTTGACCTCTGGAGGTCCAGAGAGAAACTCCAAACATGGTGGAAACCCCCTCCATGGAGTGGAGAACATTTGGGCGGCATTTGGGCCATTTTGCAAAAAGAAATGGACCCCTGGGGGTTTCGAGGCAGGAATGTGGTAGAGGTATCAAATTGAGTGACATGGGTCATTGAAACCATGAGTCCCAAATGGACCTGAACATCCCAGGTTCTGGTGTTCCTGAACACTGCTAGTGATTCAACTATGTGCCTGCGATGAAGGGCTTTGTCAAATGGGAGGAATGCTCAGCCCATTCAAGAGTCTAGGATTGCTCCTTTGAATTAAAGGCAATGGCAGGTAGGGACCACAAAGAGCCGTCATTCTGAGATGAGCAACCACCACAGCCATGCTTTTGATGAATATTCAGGGAGGCAGGAGATGCCAAAAGGTATTGGTAACAATGATGGGTGCTATCAAATCTCAGGATGTAGCACTAGAAAGTTCAGGTCACATTGTGGAAACAGGAACAGCAAAGGTTGATTGTAATGAGCTAGTCCACTTTGCGTAGTAAGGGAAGGATGGAAGAAATTGTCACATCTGGAACTTCCTTGGTGAAATGCGTCTCAGAAGTCCAGAATTGGGAAGAACCACCTATCCCTCTTTCGTACGGCTAAATACCAGAAGCAGAACCTAGTACATATTCAGTGATTTCAAACTCATTCTATTGCCTCTTTTTCTAGCAAAGATATTACTTTTTTGAGAAGAATACAAGATTGTGGTGTGACCCTTACATTCCCCTCTGCTGGGAGCCAATCGAATTCTATTGCATAGCCCCCGAGGATGTTAGTGAGAACACAGAGTCTATTGTTATAGTGGACCATTGTGGACCATTGGGTGGTAGAATCATAGAATCATAGAGTTGGAAGAGACCGCAAGGGCCATCCAGTCCAACCCCATTCTGCCATGTAGGAAATCTAAATCAAAGCATCCCAGACAGATGTCCATCCAGCCTCTGTTTAAAGACCTCTAAGGAAGGAGACTAAAGGGGGATTAAATGGGTTCTGTGCAATCCAGGGTAGTCAAAGGTGCGTTCCAGGAAGCTTCAGAAGTTCTTCTCTAATAGGAAGATTATTTCAACTTGCTTGGCTGTAAGTATCAATGAAAAGATAAGGAGGATTAAGAAGAGTGCTGGTAGCAACAGCTAGAGAAAGACTGAATGTGGAGCTTATTGATTGGCCTGGACTACTGTGACATTTTGGACAAGATAGGAGGAGTCACTCCACTCTTTTTTCCAGTTGAGCAAAGTTTGCAATCTCTGTCAACTTTGTCATCTGTTGAATCATGGGAGAAGCCATCAGTATCACATGGGAGCTCCTTTACTTTACTAAACCTATCAGACCCAAGACCTGAAGAATGGAGCCATGCAAAGCAATGCAAAGAAATAGCAGAGGCAACGTCAGGATTTGTTAGGAAGATAACCTGGGGGCTTCTGCTTGGTAGCTTTGGACAGGTTTCTTCTCCTCGATGACATCTTTTCCAACAATACCTGCACATAAGCCCCACGCAGATCTGGAAAGCAGAGATTTGAAAAGAGAGAGTTGCAGAAGAATAGATCTTTCACCCCATGGCACCAATACAGCAACCATCCTTGTCATAAGGTGCTGCATGGACCTTTCCTTACCTTTCTGCCACCTCTACAATTATAGAATTTGATGAAGCATGCTTAGACAGAAAAGAACAATTGTCCTCTTGTACCTTGTAAAGATTCTCACTCTTTGAAATGTCAGCAGTATAGATGATGGATTCTCCGTGGCCTAGTGAGAAATTTCCAAAAGCAAAAGTGGTGGTGGTAGTGGTTACATTATTTTAGTCCTGCCTTTCTCTCAATATAGGGACTCAAGGCAGCTACCAACCAATTAAAAAAACAATACCAAAGCATCACGAAGTATAACTATAAAGACACCCTGGATCAAACACTGATTAAAATGGAGACTGCAGTCAAGAAATCAGAAGAGACCTTCTTCTCTTCTGAATGGGAATGGGAAGGGCTGCTATGAAAGAGCTAGACAAAATCCTAAAGCGTAAAGGTATACAGCTGAACAGTGAAGTTAGAATCATTCAAGCCATTGTATTCCCTATTACTATCTATGGCTGTGAGAGCAGGACAGTGAAAAAGCAGATAGGAAGAACATTAATTCATTTGAGATGTGGTGCTGGAGAAGAATGTTGAGGATACCATGGACAGCTAAAAAGACAGACAAATGGGTCCTAGAACATAGTTTTTATGGGGTTTTGGGGCTATGATGCTGTGTTCTAGAAGAGTTTTTCCTGACGTTTCGCCAGCAGCTGTGGCTGCCAGCTTCAGCGAATGCTGGCATGGAAGACAATGGGGTATATAAGAGAGGGGAAGCGATTTGCATGTTAATCTGAGTATTGTTTTGTTGTTGGCCTTGCCATTCAACAACGGAACAGTACACAGATTAACATGCAAGTCATCTCTTCTACCAACAGTATATATACCCCACTGTCTTCCATGCCAGCATTCTTTGAAGTTGCCAGCCACAGATGCTGGCGAAACGTCAGGAAAAAAACTCTTGCAGCACATGGCCTCATAGCCCAAAAAACCCACAAAAAACTATGGATGCCGGCCATGAAAGCCTTTGACTTCATATCACAAAACATGTTCCCATACAAGAAAGTAGGGGGTGGGAAAGAGCCTCACTTCTCTGCCTCATTTTGCCTTTCCTACCTAAGCTAGTTTAATGAGATGAGTTAATGCTTTTAAAAACATCCCTAGAAAGCAAAAGCAAATCCCAATGGTGATGTTACTCTCCTTTGCAGAAGATGAGAAATCGTTCAATGGTGAAATAAATTCAATTTCCTAATTAAAAAGAGAGGGTGAAAGGAGTTATATAAGGAGGTGGACTTTGTTATCCACTTGCCTCCAATTAACATTCCATAGGCATGGCACTACTTTCTAGGAACAATCATCTTTCCAATACATGCGGGAATTAAGCCGTGAGATGCGCCATAAAAGCGTTGCATCTGTATCATTGCAGAACCACAGATTATGTGTTACAGAAGCTATTAAAGAACACTAAGAATAATTTTGCAGACAGCCTTTCAACTTAAATATAAATATCCTGACAACCCATACGCTCTTTTCACTTCATGTCTGGTCTAAATATTTCGCAAAGAAGGAAAGAAGCAAAATAATAACACCATTCTACTCCCTCGTTTTTATTTTTAAAGTCGTCGTCATAAATAAAGAGTAGATTTAACAGCCAGCTGAAAGAAGCAATTCATTAATATGGCACAGCTGAGTTATAATCCATACCACATGTTTTAAACATGGCTTTATAATCTCAAGCGCTACATTCAAACTGCAAGGTGCAGAGGAACAAGTCTGAGGTCTTGCAAAAGCTTAAAGGTTTCCTGCCATGGTTATCTCCTAGATGATTAAAACTGGTGAAGAAAAATCAAGGGAAGTATTGTTCTATGGGCAAAACATGTTCTTGTCTATCGCTTTGTACTTCAATGGCATTAAAGCACATTTTAAAACAACATTAAGCTCTCCTATACTGAAGTCATACTTTTCCTAAATATAGTAGAAAAGGTCCCTTAGACGATCTGAAGTATTGCACAGCAGCATGGCACATGCTATCTGAAATTATTAACAATCACAAACCCGTAACCTGCCAAAAAACACCAAAAGACCAAAGTAAAATGCCTTCAGTGTGCCCAGATCCACTGCTCCTTTATGTTGAGTGAAATATAGTAAGTAAAATATATTTCTTCTCATTTGTCAAACATGCCTCATCTTCTAGGGAGGATCTGCAGTGAATCCTTATCTGCTGGGGTTTGGTTCCAGGATCCCCTGTGGAAAACAAAATCCGTTGATGTTCAAGTCCCATTAAATATAATGGCATGGCAAAATGGTGTCCCTTAGATCAAATGGCAAAATGAAGGGTTGCTTTTTGGAATATATATATATATGAGAGAATATTTTCAAGATGCTTGAATCTGTGGATAAAAAATCTGTGGATAAGGAAGGCCGACTGTATAATGAGCATGCATGCTCACACACACATATATGGTGGTGCAGTGGTTAAATGCTGGTACAGCAACCAAAACATAGGCATGGTACAAACCGCCAACAAGCGGCGTACTGGCACCAGCATTAGGGTTAGGGAGCACATACCATGTACACACTCCCTAATCCTAATACGTCATGGTGACGTAACAATGGCGGCACCCTGTACACATGGCCACCGCCACTGTTACGTAAGCGCCGTGCGGCACTTATGTAAACAGTGCACCAGTGGCGCAATTGTTATGCTGCCACCGTGGCATAAAAAGCACCTGCTTTTTGTGGGTTCTTTTTCCGCCAGCAGGAAGCTGCACAGTTTGGCAGCTGTGGCTTCCCTCTGGCGGAAAAACTGCCGCCACCAGCCCTTCAAGAAGGTATGTACCAGGCCATAGTAAGTTTGATCCTGCAAGGCTCCAAATTGACTCAGGGGCTAAACAGATGATGGCTGAGGAGTGGTTTGCCACTGACCCTTTGAGCACCGGATTGGGGTCGCAGCAACTGATTGCTGTGGCCCCAATCTGGCATTTGGTGGCAAACGGTGGCAAAATGCTGCTGCTTCTTCGCACAAAAAAAAAAGGCACCCTTGCCGCTGCCGCCACCGTACAGCTCTTCCCCATTTCTTCAATGCAGCGTGTCTAAACGCTGGGCCGAAGAAACATCGTGATGCCACCCACTGTTTGGTTGGGCAAGCGGTATGATGCCGCTTTGGGGATGGAGTCGTGGCATGCGGCATGCAGTCACCACACCCCACTCCAACACCAGCCCTTTTGGCCAGTCTATACAGCCCCTCAGTCTTCCATCCTTTTGTAGGTCAGTAAAAGGAGTACCTAGCTTGCTGGCTTGCAGATTGTAAGCTGTTTAGAAAGTGCTCAGCACTAAAAGTGGTACAGAAATATTACATGCTTTTCCTCTTCAATGAAAATTTATCTTGGTTTCACTATGTACTATCACTATTCACTGTTTTAGTATATGTATTTTCTCTGTTAATACACTGTACATTAATACCCTAAATGCATCAGAGCCTGTCTAATCTTGGAAGCTAAGCAGGCTCAGCTCTGGTTACTTGGATGGGAGACCACCAACAAATCCCATGTGCTGTCTAGGCAATATTTCAGAGGAACAGACTGGCAAAATAACCTCTGTGTATTCCTTGCCTAAGAAAAACCTGTGAAATTCATGGGGTTGCCACAGGTCAACAGTCAACTTGTAGGCACAAACACACACACACACATTAATACAATAGCTTTGAAAGTCTTTTAAAGTCAAACAAACAAAAAAACAGGACTTTTCAAGCTGATCATCAAACACACCGATGGCTCTCTTCCCAATCCTATGGTTTTTACATTCAAGCAGCAATTATTCCAGAATGCATAGTGCTCAAAGAAGAGCATTTGAAGCCAACGTGGAGCATGGAGCAACCCTAGTGACAGAAAAGATGTATAAAAACAAAGCCTGAGTTTCAAAGGCAACAGAAGCCTCAATTTCAAAGCAAACAAAAGGCGAGGGAGGAGATGGAGAGAAAGCTAAGGCAGGCAAAAGTACTATTTATTGCTCAGCTTCTCTGCTGCAGTAAGCACAGTGCTTGAGAGACCTCTTGCAGTGAGCACTTGACACTGCAGCCAGGGACTGACGTTTAAAGGGCAAAATCAACATTATTCCATTTTTTTAAAATGACTTAGCCTGTTCAGCCCGCAGCTGGCCCCCATTTCTGAATGCTTTTTCCAAACATATTATTGCTCTTTACAAAAGGAGATGATGATACATGGCAGTCAAAGAAGAAAAAGAATCATAAAGGAGATCTGTTGCTGTTAACTACCGTTACGTCTACTTTGACTTATGGTGAATGAGAGACCTCCAGGTCATAGAATCATAGAAACATAGAGTTGGAAGAGACCGCAAGGGCCATCCAGTCCAACCCCATTCTGCCATGCAGGAACTCTCAATCAAAGCATCCCCAACAGATGGTGGCGCAGTGGGTAAATGCCTGTACTGCAGCCATTCACTCGAAACCACAAGGTTGCGAGTTCAAGACCAGCAAAAGGGCCCAAGCTCGACTCAGGCTTGCATCCTTCCGAGGTCGCTAAAATGAGTACCCAGACTGTTGGGGGCAAATTAGCTTACTTGCTAATTAGCTTACTTGCTGTTCACCACTATGATCTTTGGAATAGCGGTATATAAAAAAAAAAAATATCCAGCCTCTGTTTAAAGACTTCCAAAGAACGAGACTCCATCACACTCCAAGGGAATGTGTCCCACTGTGAACAGCCCTTACTGTCAGGAAGTTTCTCCTAAGGTTGAGGGGGAATCTCTTTCCTGTAGTTTGCATCCATTGTTCTGTGTTCTATTCTCTGGAGCAGCAGAAAACAAGCTTAATATGACACCCCTTCCAATATTTAAACAGGGCTATCATATCACCTCTTAACATTCTCTTCTCCAGGCTAAACATACCCAGCTCCCTAAGGCTTTCCGCATAAAGCATGGTTTCCAGACCCTTCACCATTTTGGTTGCCTTCCTCCTGCTTCTCAACATCCCTCTTGAATTGTGGTGCCCAGAACTGGAGACAGGATTGCAGGAGATGTATGATCAAAGCAGAATAGACTGGGATTATTATTCCCCATGATCTAGACACTATACTTCTAGTGATGCAGCCTAAAATTGCATTGGCCTTTTTAGCTGCCGCATTGACTCATATTCAACTTGTGGTCTACTTGGACTCCTAGATCCCTTTCACACGTAGTCTCCTTACACCAGGTATCCCCCATCCTATATCTATGCATTTCATTTTTCCGCTCTAAGTGAAGTACCTTACATTTCTCCGTGTTGAAATTCATGCAGTTTAGTCATCTTGGTTTCTAGGGAGAGTTCAGGCTTGGTTTGCTCTAAGACCCATTTATTTGTCAATTTTGCAGTCCACGTTATTCACAGAACTCTTCTCCAGAACCACATCACAAATGAGTTGGTTTCCCCCCCTGCTTTTCCCCACTCTCCAGCTTTCACAACTGTACATAGAAACTGGAACTACAATGGCACAGACAATCCTAACTTTAATATTCAACGATATATCTTTACACTTCGGGATTTTATCTCGATCTTAAACAGAGATGTGGATTAGTAATCCAGTAAAACAAAAAACAAGAAACTCTGTGTAACCAATACTCAGCCTTCAGGTTAGCTGAGGAAATTTATTGTGTCTAGGTTATTGTCCTGGTATGGTTTGTCCCTAAAAAGCCACCTGCCATTGTTAATATTCAGTAACGTCGCCATTGCATTGAACTACAGAAATGTTAGTACAAGCTGCAAACAAAGGAGCAGCTGAAGCACTAAACATTGTGGGTCTGCCAAAAATAAAATTCACAGTGCCCCTTTCTTTGTTCTATTTTGGAACCAGAGGACATTAACTATATTGGCCCATGTAAACATTTCTCATTTTTAAAAGTGCAAGCATTTTATCAACGCTCAAACTTCAGAATTATAGACATGAATAAGAGCCAAAGGTAAATACCTCTTTTGATGTCAATGAACTCCCCGCCCCATACATACATTGCCCCTAAGATATATTTTCTCTTTCATAAAATATATTGCTGCACTATCTTGTGCATCATTCTCAGCTGAGCACAAATTGTTCTCAGGTTGCAATGATTTACTCTCAGCTACAGACTGTATGTTATTCCAGTGTCTTTCTGCATGATTTAAAAAAAAAACATGCATTCTTTTTCTGCATTTTCCATGGGATTATGACACAAGGAGTAAGCCAATGTGACCTTTGGCAATGAAGATAATATTTTGACCAAAAACTCACTGCATCCAAACTGCACCACTTAACATTAAAAGTGCCAAATGTGCACAACAGTGTCCAGAAAGTGGACTTTTTGCATGGACTGATCTAAGCTTAACTGATGGTGGGGTTTAACCTATCTATTGGAATTTAGCCTGTGTGTTCTGTCCATGAGTTCATATAATAGAGATGGCATCAATATATCAAAAAAGGTAATCGTTTTACCTAGCTCCGACTTTTCATTGAAATGATCTGACTGATAACCATCACAGACTGCTGTGCCATCATAGAGGTCTTTTAGTACATACAAGAGCATCGCTATCTTTACCCTATTGCTGTATATACTCATGTATAAGGCTAGAAATTTAGGTCCAAAAACTGACCCAAAAAACCTGAGTTGACTTATTCACGGGTCAGTACACGTAGTGTATCTTAACTCTTATTTAAAAGAAGGAACCATCCCCTAGTGAAAAGCAAGAGTATAATCTGTCCTGGAAGCACCGACTCCCTCTTCTCTCTGATCCATCCAACCTTAAGAGTAAACACAAATAGTTATGTATGCTGGAATTTTGTAAGTTCTTTGACATTGTTTTGCTTTGCTTCATCCTTCAGATCCTTTGTTACATGCCCCTAAGTTTTACCCTCGACTTACCCACGGGTCATAGCAAAATCCATAGTTCTGGCCCCAAAACTTGCCCATGACTTATACATGAGGTCGACTTATGGTCAAGTATATACGATAATACTTTAATACATTAGAGAGCATAAAAAGAAAGAAAAGGAGAAAAAAGGAGTGTGGCAGCACCTTCAAGACTAACTAATCTACACCACAAGTATTCACTACACTGTTTGATTATGTGATTATTATTTGATCATGTGGAGCACTGGTTCCCAACTTTTTTCATGCCCTTAGGAAATGATTAATGTTTGCACTCCCCCCAAAAAAATTAGTATCACATTCAAAGATGAAGAAGTCTAATTGCTAATTTTTGAACCACAGATTGAACTCCACACAATGCTGTGGGTGGACAAACTGAACTTAAGTTTTTAACTCAGTACATAAATTGCAATCTACATTGAGCAATTAGGTTCTGATTCGTTGGAAAGAGTGAGTGGTGATGCATGATTCATCCCTCAGCGCTCTTTGTCACCACTCTTGAAATTACATATCACATCTCCTGGGGTATGGGTACCCCAGGTTGGAAACCCCTGTACTAGAGGTATTATATACTAGAAGTTATCCTCTTCCAACATTCCAGCTTCAAATTATCCTGGAATAAAACCACTCCTAATTTTTCCAATTTGGCAAATAAATTCATAGTGTAGTGAAAAATCACTGCCTTAAATGTTCAACGGAGAGGCTACATGCAGCTTCCTTTCTTTACGCTATTCACATACAACTTTCTAATGGGAGAAAAATAAATGGGCAGAGTCGCATCCTCTGAAAGGAAACAAATTTCTCTCCTAGTCCGCTCTCAGCCTGCTGTGAAATATCACATCGGTTCAACAGTATTGCTCAACCAGTGTGTCCCCTTGCTCCCCTGGGGGAGTTATAAATTGGGCCACTATTCTTTTATTTGTCTTTGTCATTCACCCCAGCAAATATGACATGGACTGTCAGTCCTGCTTTGATCTGGAGACAACTGGTATTTCTGAAGCCAATACAACCTTCTTGGTAATTCTCTCTCAACTGCCGTCTCAGCCAGTCTGTTCTCCTCTCCTCTTATCTTCCTATCCTTGTCACATATAGTCTGCCTGACATTTGAATACTCTTGCTTTTTTTCCCGGCTTATCACAGATTATATGCCAACTGCTGCCCAGTCCTTCAAGTGTTCTTCTGTCACTGTCTGTACTTGTGTCTCCACCCACAAAGGCGGCACACAGAGGACAAGACAAGGAAACAAGAACAGCCCAATGAAGAAAATCCGTTCAGCGGCGGAGCTGGTGTTGGGGCATCCATGCAGACTGGAACCAAAGGCAGAGCAGAGACGTTTTCATAATTCGCAAGTACCATCGCTCTGTTACAAGGACCAAGTGGTTAGAAGAATGCCTTGAGGATCCCTACTGAAAACACTTCATGGATGGCACCTTGCAACACTTGGCCTAATTTCAAAAGCCTTTTGCAGGCAATCATTTCAAACCTCTGCTAAAGGGCTCCGTGCCTCACTCAAACGTCCTTTGGAGGGAGAGGAACACAGAGATAAGGAAAAGGGGAGAGTGAAGTGATGGTCCCACCAGCTTCACTCCCACTCAAACATCTTCTTAACCCTCAGCAGATAACTGCATATTTATCAAAGCTACTGTTATATTCCTGTATAGGTCTAGAAATTTAGGTTAAAAATGAACCCAAAAAAAACCTGAATCGACTATATCTATGGCCCATTACAAACAGGCCATTTTGTGCGTGCGGAGCGCGCACTAGGGTTGAAAGGGGCAGTGCTTCCGTACCTCCTAACCCTAGTGTGCACTCCGCATGCACAAAATGGCGGCGGCCGTTCCACACGGCCGCCACCATGAGACGTCACCGAACACGCCGCCTCTATACGGGGCAGCGCGGATGGACGTCCTCGCTCCGCATTAGGGCGCATAATGCGCCCTTTCCGTGGAGCAGGAAGGAGCTCGTTTGGAGCTCCTTCCTGGTTTGGTCTGCTGGGCGCAGCTTCAGACAGCTGCACTCCGAAAACCAAAGGACAAAGGGGTCAAGCGGCCCCTTTCTCCTCCTCCCCGCCGCGCGGGGTGTCCTTTGGGCTTGAAGCCCCAGGGACACCCCTTTCCAGGCTGCAGGGAAGCGGCCTTTTGCCGCTTCCCCGCAGCCCGGAAAGCAGCGGATCGGGCCTCAGCGGCTGCCTTTCTGGCCCATGAGGCCCCGATACTCTGGGGAAGGGGGGGTACAGCCCGCCCCAAATGGCGGTCTGTAACCCGCCTATGGTCAATGGAATACTGTATCTTAACTCTTATTTAAAAGAAGGATTCATCCCCTGGTGAAAGGCGAGAGTATAATCTGTCCTTGAGACACTTACCCCCTTTATTCTCTCATCCATCCAGCCTTAAGAGAAAGCACAAAGAGCTGTGTCTGCTGGAATTTTGTAAGTTTTTGACATTGTTTTGCTTTGTTTCATCCTTTAGATCCTTTGCTATATGCCCCTATGTTTTACCCTTGACTTATCCATGAGTCATATCAAAATCCATAATTTTGGCCCCAAAACTTGCCCTCAACTTATACATGAGGTCGACTTATAGTTGAGTATATACAGTATTTATCAAATTTGCAGGTCACACCAAGAAGAAAAAAGAATGGGTTCTTTAACAGATCAGACCAGAGCTCTCCTTGGAAGCTAAGATGATCAAGCTGAGACTATCATATGTGAAGTCGAAGGCTTTCATGGCTGGCATCCATAGTTTTTTGTGGGGTTTTTTGGACTATGTGGCCATGTTTTAGAAGAGTTTATTCCTGACATTTTGCCAGCAAAATAGATTTCAATCCTTAAGAGACTAAGAAACTACTCCCTGGAGTTCATCAGACACAGACAGGATAGGGACGGGATCATTCCCGTGTCCTGATCCCATCCATGACAGCGATCACGCAAAAACCTTTCATAACGTAGCACTGATTCTGGCGTTATCTTGTCATTGAAGTGGCATTGCATTAACACAAACTCCTCTTGATACAAAATGCCGGACAATGCCACTTCAATGCCAGGACAATGACAGGATCAGTGCAACGTCATCTGAAAGTCTTTTGCACATCACTGTCACCTGTGCTTTCTGGATGGCATAACATCATCTGAAAGTCCTTCCCACGATCATGCTGGACAGACAGGACCATGACCTCCCATCCCCCTGTGATAATCTCCCCTGTCACTAACCCTTTGTGACAATATGCTAACAAAGGAGGCAATATAAAATAAACATTCCTACTAAACTCGGCGGAATACTAAAACGCACTACCTGCTCATCTTCTCTGCCAACACTAACGTGACAGAGCCTATCATTCAAAACAACTGGGCATCCAAACACAGTATGTCATAACCAGCATCTAAATGGATTCAAAGACCTTTAAAGCAATCCCTCTCATCTCCCAGTAGCACAGGACAGATCCCACCCTGCGCTTTGGATTCTTATACTAGAAATATGAAGCGTCGGTTGGAACTTTCTTAAGACATCACTCCCGATCAAGCTGGCATTGCACGGCCTTAAAAATTACTAGGGTCTCTGGGAAGTAGACTGATGCTGTGTTAGTTAAGAAACCTTCTAATTGCATAATTTTATTATCTGATTATCGGGGCATCTGAGGAATTACAATCCACTTGTAATCCCCCCCAAAAAAGTCAAGCTAAAATAAATCTGTTAGTTTTAAAGATACCAGAAGATCCTCTTTCTTCTTTCTTTCCATCCCCGCTAACTAAAAGTTATTTGGAACATGCACAGAGACTGGACTCATAATCCCCACTATGAGTCCCATCCAATCCCCTTTTGCATCAAGACCTGTGTGTGCACTGCAAAGGAATATTCTGTAATGCACCTGGGAGACATAACAAAGATGCTACTAAAAATAGCTAATTCTCCGTTCAATTACTGGTGTCAGACTGTTTTGTTTATCCCATAAGCCAGGATATTTCAAAGGTTCTGAAGCTTTGTCAGCCTAAAGGCCTGTGAAGTTGACATCACAAAAGCACACATGCTGAAAAAGGACCATCGCATAAGCCACTCAGATTGCTGGAAGCTTAGCAAGATAATGCAGGATTATCCAGTACAGCAAAACAGAAAATCACTGTAACCTGTTGTGTACTTTACACATGGCGAGAGATAGCAGCTGGATTGCTATTGTTCCTCTTCCTCCATTCTTGACAAATGTCTAACAACACAATGATTTCCACTGTTTCTTTCTGTCTTTTCAGCCATAATGGAGGGAATATCATTTGTTGTGGACTGCATGCACAATCTGCCCTAGTTTTCTACCTACCATCAGGGCCAAATTTAGGCTCATTTGACCTGCGGGCATACAAGGAAAATGTTTCCACTGAACTTATTCATTAAAATACATTTCTAATGCAATTTGTCTTGATAAGCATTTGTGCATTACTAAAAACACACACACATCATAATCACAATTTTATTTGTACATGTAACAGATTGCATCTATTATGCTCTCTTTTACTTAAGGGAAGGAACTTTTTACACCTGCTAGTTGCATATGGATCCACCACTTTGACATCTTGCCATCTTCTGAGGGAGGAGGGCAGAACTGTTAAGAAATGTTTTGTTCATGAGTTACTCTTCCCACATCAGCCTAATGCTCAATACATTGCATAAGAAAAGATTGCATAGGAGCACAATAATGAAGAAAGTTGGCCCCCTCAACAAGGCGAAGTGACTTGCCTCAAGTGGCACCATAGGAAGGAGATACAAGTGAAGACAGGAACCAGGTGTACAGCTGGTAAAGCTAGGCTTTTCAAAATGTTGCTCCTAATGGCCATGTCTCAGTGTGTGCGCATGAGGACACACATGTGCTCACAGACAGGTGTGGGTGCATGCATAAATGCCTGCATGCTATTCAGACTCCACTTCAAGCTGCCAAATGTCTTATTCAACACTAGCATGGAAGGTTAGAACTCACCTTAGCAATTTTAAATCCCCAAGCTTCATCAATGATATTTTCATCGCAAGTCGGAAAGGGAGCGAACATAAATTTGATTTGTATCATTCAGCAACATCCTCAGATCACAGCAATCAATTATTTCTCTTTGTATCCTATTGCTTAAATGTAATTACACACACACACACACACACACACACACACACACACACAGATATATATGCCCATCCAGCAGGTCTTTTGAAACTAACTGGGGAAATGAACTTTCTAGCTTTTATGGGTTTTTGTCAGATGTGCATCTGGTGAAACAGACCGCAGTCCATAAACAAGATTCCTTTTTCTTCCTAATAAGTCTCAAAGATACTACAGGATTCCTTTATGGCTGTTTATGCTAAAACTAACATGGCTAAAACTAACATGGCTAACGCTTTGAAAACCTCTTTGTTGTCTGTCCTTAGAAAATGTAGCATCTTGCAAATGCTATGGCCAGACCAAATCAAACTAAGCTATAAGATCAGAACAGCAGAAAGAAGGGGATACTGCTGACGTTTAATGGGTCCGGGTTTGAACCAAGCTTTGGAGGTTTGGTGATATTAGCCTCAAAGGAAAAGTGAATATTCCCAAGCCTGCAATATTTCCAAGCCCAAACTGAACTTGATCCCATTCAAGTCCTCTCCAGTCACAGTCTGATCCAGAAACAAGGAGAGGCAAAGATGCTCCAAAATGCTTCAAAGGGTCGCCAAATCACTATAGATCAGTGTCATCACAGTTCGCAGGCAGAAGGCCCAAAAATCATTTTTCATCAGCATTTCCAGTTAAAATGATCAAATGGCATATGATGGGAAAGTGCCGTAGCCAAGAGTCTGGAACATATTTAGTCAAAAGGGCTAGAATTATGATGGGAAGGTAGAAAACGGTTATAGAGCAATCTGGTTTCTTTACATATAAAGGACAGAAAATTATGTAGCCAATACCTTATACTTCAGCTCAGCACTATAGTCATTTTATACTTCAGAAGTCCTGCCAAGAGATAAAACTCTAACTAAAATCTCCATCAAACGTTATGAATGTAAAAGGAAATTCTACTACAGTATAACTAATAAATATATCCTCGGAATGTCAGCTTATTTTTAGTTCATGAAATAGCAATGATCCTCAGCACTGCCCTCATACATAGAAAATTTGTATTAGCGACATGTATTCCTCTCAAGATCAAAAGAAAATGACAGGAAAATTAGCATAACTGGCAGAGAGTGTGAAACTGCCATCTTTTAAGTTTCATTTTTCCTGGAAGGTGGAGATGTGTTATTTCTAGCCAGAGCATTATTTCATTTGGATCCAACAGAATAAAAACGAAGGCTCCTGATCCTTCTCAATCAGGGGTTGAGACCAGTTACCAATGAAATTAACACCACCGAAGTTATCTATGACTTAAGCTTTGTTGGCATTCCTACCAGCTCTTTTTAAAACAAGAAAGAAAACAGACTTGAAATAAAATCCACCTCTGTTGTGTGTTTCGCAGGCTCTGATGACATAGAACATGGGATGGATCAAAAACTCACTGGAAATAATAAGACAACCAATAAGACCAATGCAGTTTTATGCTGCATCAATAGAAGTAGTGTATAGTGTCTAGATCAAGAGAAGCAATAGTGCCACTCTATTCTGCTTTGGTGAAGCCTCACCTGGAATATTGTGTCCAGTTCTGGGCACCACAATTCAAAAAGGATGTTGAGAAACTGGAGCATGTCCAAAGGAGGGCGACTAAAATGGTGAAGGGTCTGGAAACCATGTCCTATAAGGAATGACATAGAGAGCTGGAGAAAGCCAAATGTCTCACAAAACTACAGCTCCCAGCATTCCATAACACTGCGCCGTGGCACTTAAAGTATTGTCAAACCGCATTACTTCGGCAGTGACGATATAGTCGAAGCCTTTATCACCAATGACACTTTCTGTTCATTTTTGGTACATTATTCTGAGCACTAAAAAGCCTTAATTAATTGACACATGGATTTTCTATAGTTAGCGTCTCAAAAATGATGGCACCAAAGACGGCTGCATCCAGTCATTTTTGGTCTGTTACATTCCACTGCCTTGTTCTCCTGGGTTGCAATTTGCAGAATTCATGTTTTAAATCAGCATTCATAAATAGGTATTTTCAGACAAGGCTTCTGTTGTGCCTTTCTAGCCCATGGACCTTTACAAGGATTCAGACGACAACATCTTCCATTTGTAGCCTGTTCTCCACGCAGCCCTCCCTTCTTCTGTCTTTTCCCTTTCCACCAAAATGAGGAAAAATAGTCTCACAGTGTCTTAATTCTTAGAACGCCTTACGCATGGAAACACCAGAACATCACAGCACATTTTTATGTTCAGTTGCAGAACAACATATTAAGATTGTTATCCCATAAGAGAGAAAAAGGAAGTTTGTGACGGACTCCTGAAAATATCTAAAATAATAGCTTTTATTTTATTATTTTATTAGACATTTATTAGGCAGCACTATGACATCTAAGAGAAAGTAAAGGGAAAAAATGCAAAGATACCTACAAAACACTGTAGAACAGCTTTTCAGTTTTATCACAAGTTTTCCTCTGTCTCCTTTCCGACCGCGCAAGTTTGCAATGGAACCACTTTAGCTTCATCACATCCTTGCCTTTTATTTTCATATGCTTGCATATGAAATGACAATTCCACCTCAGGTAGCATTGCCTTTCAGTAAAGCGAAATCCGATCCCTTCATTACAATCCCAAGGCTAGTAATGAGGAAGGGACTGAGCATATCGATCTTCAGATCAGATGTCTCTCATAAAGTGGTTGGTTAGCCCATTAAATTTTAAATGAAATTCACTAACCACAGTGCGCTGCACCTGTCATTTTTTGCTCCTATGTTACATTGTACATATAAATTCCAACCAATCTTCTCCCTCAAATATACTAGCCACAGACTACCTGGTATTCAATGTAATATTCAGTAATGCTGCTATGACCCCTTACTTACTGGATATACTGGATATATCTTAAGGAATCAGAATTAGTTATTTGGGCACAAGGAAACTGGCACTTACCAATATCTCTCCAAGTCAGACTCTTTTAAAGAAAGAGCTAGCAAAATAACCCGATCCTCCTCCACTTTCATTTGTCTCTCTCAATAGCACATTTCTCTCTTTTTTAATTTTATTGTATACAAAAGGTAAAACACAATTACCGTATATACTGAACTATGAGTCCATCTCATGTATAAGTCGAGGGCAGGTTTGAGGACCAAATGTATGGGTTTTGATGTGACCCATGGATAAGTCGAGGGAAAAACTTAGGGACATGTAACAAAAGATCTAAAGGATTAAACAAAGAAAAACAATGGCAAGGAACCTATAATATTCCAGCAGGCATAACTATTTGTGCTCACATTAAAGGCTGGATGGATAAGAGAATAGAAGGGGGTCATTGCTTGCAGGACAGGTTTCATTATTGCCTTTCACCAAAGGATGGTTCATTCTCATCTATATGAATTAAAGTACAGTACTTACATTAACCCGTGGATAAGTCAACTCAGGTTTTTGTGGTCAATTATTTGACTAAAATTTCTAGACTTATACATGAGTATATACAGTACATCATCATCCTACTTTAAAAACACAAGCTAAAATAACAGATTTACAAAACTGAGATCTCATTCAAAACTCCAAACCCAAATCTCTTGTAGTGCCGTGGTGGAACATGAGCATGAGAATTGGAGTTAATACATTCTATTAGAGGTAACCACTTCTCTTTGAACTGGTTGCAGTTCCTGGTCTCAGAGGTTCTCCTGGCATAATCTGCAAGCTCCTCCATTAAACATCCTTCCCAGAACTTCATTCACCATTGATTTCAAAATTGAAATATTGACAAGAGAAGCAACTCTGGGGTGGGTTGAACCTTTTGCTTAGTGATGTCTGACATCAATTGAACAAGCTGTATCCCGAATTGTTGAACATTTGGACATTCCAACCACATGTGTAGGCATGTATCTCTTGTCCCACAACCCCTCCAGCACAAAGGAGATGTCTTCCTTGTCATTCGTGGACAGGGGTCAGGTACCATCTGTATACCACTTTCAATGTGTTTTCCCATAGGGCAGATGACTTAGACTTATAAGGAGAACATGACCATATATGATGCTATTCTGCATCTGAAATAACCGACTATATATCCAACTCCCACCCTGTTTTATCAAAAGTACCCCACCCATAGCTTTCAACTACCCAGTTATACAATGCAGTTGTACTGTATACAACTGATGGACCTGGGACTGTATACATTTCAATAGCACATCTCTGTACACAACTGAAGATGGTTATTCATTACCCTTCATCAACAGATTGTAGGGTTGCAAGCCATTTTTTGAGATCCATCCCTAAAGCTGGATGTATTACTGAAGGAATCTGGTGTGCAAGTCTAAAATCTTCTCCTACGTCTCTCTCAGAATACATCCAGACTGACTGAAAAGACCAAAAAGTCCCAGATTTTTTTCCTGATTTTTCTGGATTTATTTTGGCGATCGAAAGATGCTTTGGTTTATGTCAGAATATTTTCTATCCACTCCCAGTAAAATCATACTTTTTATAGCAGTTCCCCAGGTTGGTTTATTTTATCCCAGTATAAAGCCAGAAAGAACAGGAACAAAATCTGGGACTTTTCAGTAAGTGTGGATGTGTCCTTATACCCAAGGGACGCTTTCTGCATTTGGTAATGGGTCTCGACAGTTTTGGAGTACTTTATGGCATCTAGTTTTATGTTTTTCAAACTGTGTACTGGTTTGAATCCTGTTAGCCTAGTACCAGATCATTTTTCATTCAGAGCAGCAACAATAGGAAAAGCAGGAAACCCATTTCTTACTTCTGGCAATGACTGAGTTTAAGCTACACATTGCAAAGGTGAAAGATATATTCATTTGATGTATATATGCATGCTGGGTACATCCTTACTGACCCAAGCACGGTAATATTTAGGATGCAAAAGCTATATCCTTCAGCTTTAATAATATGGTTTGAGAAGCTACATGGTGATTTGAAATACCTAATGGATAACAGATTCAGTACTTTAAACGGTGCCATTTTGCCATAAGAGGAAAAAATCATCAGTTTCAGATTATAAAGAATGCATGTTGCTCTGAGAGAAGAACACAGTGATCCAAATTCTGAAAACAGGTATAGGCTTAAACATTTTGAATTCGAGAAGATGACTGGCTTGAGATACAGCCGTAGGTACTCACAAACTGTCTCCGGAGTTTGGTTTTGACTCGGTCTGCCTTGTTGTCTGTAGTGTGGATCGAATAGCTGAGAGAACCCAGGTGGTTGTCAACTGAAATACTTTTCCTCATGTAGAAAGAGTGCGTTCTCGGTGACCTGAAAGGTGCCTCATTCATTGCAGTGCACAGCCTTGGCTGAAAAGCAGAGTCCCTCAGAGATTCAATACAGTCATCTTCCAGCTGCCATGCCTCTCCTAGAAGGACAAGAAGGAAAGAGAAAGGAAGGAGCTACAACCATAACATGAGGAACCAAAGTCAGTGGTTCAGCCACAAGAAAATCAAATTCACATTTCTTGACTATACAGTGGGCCCTTGACTGGGTTTTGTGGATAACCCCTTGTGGATAACAAAATCTGGATGCTCAAGCCCCATTAAAAACAATGGCATAGTAAAATGGTGTCCCTTATATAAAATGTCAAAATGAAAGTTTGCTTTTTGGGATTCATACAGTGGGCCCTTAGTATCCGCTGAGGTTTGGTTCCAGGACCTCTTGTGGATACCAAAATCCATGGATGTTCAAGTCTCATTAAATACAATGGCATAGCAAAATGGTGTCCCTTATATAACATGGCAAAATCAAGGTTTGCTATTAAGAATTTATACTTTTTGGGGGGATATTCTGAAGCCGTGGATGCTTGAATCCGTGGATAAAAAATTAATGGATATGGAGGGTTGACAGTATATTCCCAAAGAATACAATTAATTGAAGTTCTCATCACTTTCGCCCATTTTTTTTAATTACCAGTATTTCAGTCCTGCGGATCAGGAGTATTATTTTGTAGTTCTTTACTAACTATACATTGCCTTATTATTTAAGTGCTCGATATCATTTAAGAGTTGATATATGCTCAAGGCGGTGTAACAAAACTGCCTAGGGAAGATGAAAGGCAATTTAAAATTAAATGAGTTCATAAATAAATAAACCTGAACATGGAGCAAACATCACAGCTGTAAGAAGAAGCTATAAGCATATCTTTTTAAAAGTAATTTCTAGGAAAGATTACACATAAACAGTCATGAAGTTCTTCTGAAGCCCCTGAAAAGGGAGTTTATCTCATGGGGGGAAATCAAGGGTTTAAACTGTCATTATGTGGGAAAGGTGTATGATCGCAGGAAGATTTTCACACACATCGCGATTAAAGAGCATTTATCCCAGCAATAACCAGGTAATAACCAACAATAAAACATTTACAGGATTTAATTGCGATGTTGTGCAATCCCACAACTTTCATGGGATAATGACAGTTTAAACCCCCAATTTTCCCTTTGTGATAAAGTCCAAGCTATCAATTGAATTGATACAAATGAAAGAAAAGGATGCAGCACTACTTCCATTGACTGAAACTTACCAGTAGAGGGTACTGTGCACACTTTCTCATATTCGGGAGCAGAGTGATTCCTGTGTTGCTTCTGTTCTGGCATTTCTTTCCGGTACAACTTTGAATCTAGAAGAGGAACCCGGCTGATAACAGGAGACTGTGGGATGCTTGGAAGGGTCCGCGACTTTCCTAATACAGGTCTCTGGGGCTTTCTGTCCAATGACCTTTGAAAGAATGAAAGGAAAGGGAAACGAAAAGTGAAACTGCAGTCCAAATCCATTTCGTCACAACATTATATTTCTACTAGTGGTGCTCTAAAGTTTGGAAACTGGGAGAGTCACGAAAAGTACATGTTAGTAGCAAGAAGGAAGGGATGGAGGAAGGGATGGCTGTATAGCTGGAAGGCATGCTAACTGGTTTGGTGCTAGCTTACAAAGACTCTGATGAATGAAATAAAGCCCTGCAGCATAAAGAAGTTATCAGTTTGCTTCTAGCTGTTGCCAGGCTTAAGATAGCCAAGAACTGGAAAACTGGAAAGTTGAATATTGCAGGATGCTGGACTAGACTCTGGGACTTGTGGTTAATGAAGAAAATGGCAGATAACAACAACAGAGCGAGAGGCTTACACTCTGGATTGACCTTTCATAAGATTTGGCACCCATTTATTGAATACATCCAGCTGAGATAGTTAGCTTTGTCTGTCAGAGCGCTCTGATGCTAGAACAAACTACAAATCCCAGGATTCCATAGGATGGAGCCATGATAGTTAAAGCTTTGTCCAATAGCATACTTCTGCAGTGCGGTAGCAGCCTAAGACAAGAAATTGCATTGATCGTCCATGAGATGTTTCCGCCACTCGGTGGCAGTAAAGCCTTCCTTCTCCCAAATAATCTGCATTTCCTCTAGAAACTAGAGACAAAACATCTTTTTACACCCAAAGCAGTAAGCCAACCTTTCTCTGCCTACTCCCTGTTGTGTCCTTAGCCAAGCTTCCCCATCCATCCATCCATCCATCCATCCAAGGGATGTCCTGATCCAACCACTGTTTTAGTTAAACTAACGTTAAAGCCATCAACCACTCTGGAATCCCATCATCAAATCCTGGGACAAAGACATTCAGCCTTTATTACCTGACCATATATCTTATCGGCTAGGGCTAGTTTAAGATATAACTATGGTTTCCAAACCTAACATCTGCACATGCTGCTGCACACTCACCCACACTCTGTGTATGTTCTGTGTTGCTCTCAGTCCTCCCAGTCTGAACCACTCCAACTTTCCATGGTCTTCCCATCAGACAGGCCATTATAACCCTGCTGCAAACCCCTAAAACTCCACTATCCCCTTTTCATATTTCCATTTCAGCTAGATCTGTATGCTGTATTCCTGTTTGACTTGCTATCTTGCGAGTGTGATTGCACTCTAGATTTTTCTAAATATAGTGTACCCGTCCCATATACGGACTTAGCGTCCGTGGACTCAAGCTCATGTAGACGGCAAGCCCCAAGCATTAAAATGGTACATGCACTCGTGGCGCACTCATGGTGCTCATGCGGCCATAGCAAACAATGGGACATGAGATCCCACATTTTTCCCATATGTAAGGGGGGTCCGGAATGGATCCCCTATGTATACAAAGGGTTCACTGTAAAACCTTCTTAGTTCACCCAAAACCTAGAGTACTGGTACACACTGGTGCAAATGGTCCAAAGGTTACCAAAGGTCTTGCAAAGCTAATTTCCCCAATATTTGAAGCAGTGCTAACAGCTAATGGGGGACCCCCCCAATCCTCCCACCTATTCTTTGAATAACAGAGTCTAACCCTACCTTAATGTATTATATGTTTGGTGAATAAGAGATAGAGGAATAAAAGGCAACCTTGCCTGACCTCCTTGCCAACTGGAAACCATTCAGCTTCTCCGTATTCTGTTTGAACAGTAGCCTCTGTCCTGAGTACAGGCTATGCTTCAGTACAATCAAATGTTGGGGGACACCCATTTCATTACTTTTTAATGGGATTTCGCCATCTTTTGCTTTCAATTATATACTCTCTTTGATTTCTCTATTGGCAATAGCAATACATATGGTCAGGTCTTTCGTTGCTTGACGAATATGTTTCTGATGAACAAACTGTTGGCCTTGCAAAATTCAATCAGTTACTCTCCTGCTTCATTTTTTATCCAGGGATTCTCTGACACAAAATGTCCCATTTCTCTCCACTTTAGCACCCACATCCCAATCACTGCAATGTTTATACATTCCATTTCTTGCTTTACTACGTCTAGTTTCCATTGATTCATGCTCCTCGCATTCCACATTGGTATAATACGCATTGTGCAGCTTCTGACTTTCCTTTCCTGAGTACATTGACAGATTAACATGCATTGAGCTTTAGTCTAGTCACATCATTAGCCACAATGGTAGTCATACTTGTCCCTAACTGATTTGAAAAGAGTCAAGGGTAAGTCGAGGGTAAAATTTAGGGGCATGTAACAAAGGTTGTAAAGGATGATGCAAAGGAAAATGATGTCAAAGAACTTAGAAAATTCTGGCAGACATAACTGTTTGTGCTCATCCTAAAGGCTGGATTTATGAAAGAATAGAGAGGATCCATGCTTCTTTTTGGTGCTCCCACGATGGACTAAGCCGGGGGTAGGCAAGTTCTTTGGGTTGCTGTCCCTCAGACAACTGGGGGACCGAAGCCAAAAATTAAACAATTAAATAATTTTTAAAAAATTAATTAAATAAATAAACCGGGACAAATGTAGGACAAAATTTTCAAATGGAGGACACTTTTAAAAAATATGGAGGACACACAAAAAAATTGCTGATTTTTTTTAAAAAATGTTAATATAAATGCATGTTTTGGAGGCTTCTATAGACAATTGCCCCCCTTGCCTGCCTCTTGCCCCCCTTGCCCACCTCCTCCTGATAGGCCAAAGGCCCCACGCCCTCACACGAGAGGCCAAAGGCTCTGGCGGCAATCGGCAGCAGGACCGGGCAGGGGCCAGTCCCAAGGTCTTGCCGGGCCGCATCCAGCCTGCAGGCCACAGGTTGCCTACCCCTGGACTAAGCTCTTGCCTTTTGTTCAGAGTAAGCGGATAGCTCCATACACACACACACACACACACTGTACTATATATAGTACAGTGCTTACATTGACCCGTGTATAAGTCGACCCAGGTTTTTTGGATCAATTTTTGACTAAAATTTCTAGACTTGTACATGAGTATATCCAGTAGATTCAGAGGTTACCTGGGCAGAATTCTTGGACTCATTTGTGCTCCATAGTTAACGAAAGACCACAGCAATATGCTTCATGCCCCTATGACAACCGCTGAAATCAAAGAAGTAACTGAAGAAGCATAATTAAGCATATTAAATCCACTAAATCCCCAGGATGCAAAGGTTTTGGAGCGGCATTTTTACCAAACCTTCAAAGATTATCTTCTTTCTTACCTACATACATTCTTCAATGATATCTTGGAGGGTGGTCAGCAACCTGAGTCCTGGTGACTCGACATGATTGCCATTCCAAAGCCTAAGAGAGATTGTCCTCTAATATCTTCTTGCCATCCTATCTCCCTAATAAACCAAGATAACAAGACCCTGAGTGCCATATTGACCAGGTGACTTAATTCTTTCACTGTGAAATATATCCACGCAGAATAAACTAGATTTACCCCGGGGGGGGGGGGCAGATAACAGATTAGTCAGAGAAGCACTTAATATTATTCATCATGCTCGCCATTTTAAGGCCCCATTTGACACTATTCCTTCCTTATTCTCTAAAGGTGTCTGAATGGCCACTTCTGCTCAAAATGTTTATTGACATTTTGGAAATCCTTCTTTTAACTCTTCAGTGTGGTTCTCCTTATATGTGAAAAGGATAGACTGGTGTTGGAAATTAATATTTATGGAGTACTGTGTCCAGGAATGGGGACCACAGTTCAAGAAGGATATTGACTAGCTGGAACACAGAATTATAGGATCATGGAGCCATAGAGTTGGAATAGACCACAAGGGCCATCAAGTTCAATGCCATTCTGCCATGCAGGAACTCACGATCCAAGCATCCCTTGACAGATGGCCATCCAGCCTCTGTTTAAAGACCTCCAATCCTCAGCTCTATCCAAAGCAGGATCACCAAGATGGTCAAAGATCTAGAAATCAAGCCCTATGAGCAAAACCTAAGGGAGCTGGGTATGAAGATGCCAAAACCACAGATGCTGGCGAAACGTCAGGAAGAAACTCTTCTAGAACATGGCCACATAGCTTGAAAAACCCACAAAAAACTATGGATGCCGGCCATAAAAGCCTTCGACTTCACACTGGAGCTGGGTATGTTTAGTTTAGAGAAGAGAAGACTAAGAGGTGACATGATACTATATTTAAATATCTAAAAGGATATCATTTAGAAGATGTAGAAGATGAAATAATACCAAGCACACACATTCTTTGAAGCTTCTGTGATAAACTGCCGCAAAATGATCTCTCCCTGAACAGAATGGAAACAAAATTCACAAAAAAATTAAGAAAGCATAAAAAGATGCATACAGCAAAAAATATCAATTTCCATACATACATTGACAGGATCTAAACCAAAGGGAAGGAATCGCACAAGAGAGGACTTTGGCCATAAAAATTAAGAGATGCTTGGAGAGTCTATTCTCTCTCTCATTATCCTAACATTATCCTATTAACGCTTTTGAAACAATACAAAGATCTGTAGCACTTATTTATTGAAGAAGGAAGGAGGGAGGGAGGGCAGAAAGGGAGGGAGGCTGATATGCCACAATGACAGATATGGAGCTAATATGATTTATTATTCTGCCAACAAGCCTTAAGCTTTCATTCTTTTTGTCTCTTGTTTTCCCTCTCCATTTCTACACCAGTAATAGGGATGAGTGAATTCGTTCACATGGCAGTTTCCCTTGCAGGCAGCGTCACAGATGACTGTCTACTGCTGGGGTCTTACAAACACATGAGAGATTATAAAACCTCAAATTTTGTATTTCTCTTTTCTGGTTATTTATTTTGAATCAAGGACAATAAACAGGAAATGAACACAACACACATACACCAAAACCTACGGTTTTAGTGTCTCAGATGTCAGAAAAAAGGAACAGCTTGCTTTGTCTTAATCTCACCTTGTTTTAGTCATCAGGTCCAGTCTTTAGCACTCTGTAATCGTCATTCTGCTTTCATGTATTGGGTTTATCCATCACTCCCTCAGCTTCTCTTGCCCTGTCCCTCCAGCACCAAAGTTTGCATACTGTTTACTTGATAAAATCATAGCGACTCGCTGCAAGTTTCATCCAAACACATTTGGAAACACTGGAGTTCACTAAATAAATATGCCTCAGTACATCAAATTCCAGTTCATCCATGCTAATAATTCAAAGCAAAGCACACAGAGCTGTTTTCCACATAACTAGTGTTCAGAATATGGATATGATCAAATCAAGTTGCTTTTGCTAGCTTATTTTCTGACTTGCAAGAGATGTTCATATCCAGATCCACAGAAGTCCTCCTTTGTTCACCTCTGCATTCGGTCCAACTCCAGTTTCAACATTTTCCCTAAAGAAGAAAATATCCTCCCATTTGATTTGTCACCCCTCAAGTACATTCATATTTATACATGTATGTTATACCTAACCTTTCTCCCAGCAAATGATTCAAACAGCTTACAACAAATTAAAACAGGGCACAGCTAAAAACTGGTCTCACTTCATGTAAAACTTCAGCCACATCCTAAATATCACAGTTCTTGTTGCTGTGTTCATCATCATCATCATCAACATCTTGGTCTTTGAAAAGGCAGCTATGGGGCTCTCCAGACCTCCCCAAAAGGGTGGGCTGGAGGCATCCAATTTTCGTCCGGAGGGACACCGCAGCAGCCAAACCGCGTGGAACATGGAAAAACCGGGTTCTTCTTGGAGCATGCGGACGATGTCATCAGTGCACCATTGGTGCACTGTGGTGCATCCATGATGCAAGCACCGCGTCTGGACGTGCAGCGCTCAGCCATGCTTGCGTCATGGATGCACACCCTGTCTGGGCAGGGCCACACAGTCATGGCACCACTGGCACGAACTAGGATTCCAGAGAGTGTGGTTGCTGTGCACTCCAGAACCCTAGAATCGGCGCAGGCATGCCATTTCTCGCCTGTCTGTCTTAGGCCTATGAAAAGCTGCTGTGTGTTTTGACTGTTTTGCTACCAACTCATGGACATGGAAAATGATGAAACTGGAAAGTTGTGCCCAGAAAAAAAAAGTTAGTTTCACACCAGCTATCTCAGAACTCTCTGAAGATGCCAGCCACAGATGCTGGCGAAGCATCAGGAAGAAACTCTGCTAGAACATGGCCACATAGTCCGAAAAACCCACCAAAAACTACGGATGCCGGCCATGAAAACCTTCGACTTCGCATGTCTCAAAACTGTCTACACAGCAGTAAACAGCAGCTATCCAGGGTGCCAGGGAGTACACAAAACATGTATTCCTCCACTTGGTAGAACACTACCCAAAGAAACCTTTCAGCATCAAGAGTATGAATTTTCAAATACAAGGGAATTTCTACTTCATTGATACTTCTGCCTTTTTTCACAAAGCTGTGACATTAGGAAAATCCCTTTCAGTAACAACTTCTAATAAAGCTCCTAATATTTACATCCCGACTGTAAAATTGCTTCCTTCCGTCTACCTGTATCCAGAACAAGAGTGATGGCAACCTTCCTCCCACCCAGCTGTGAATCAGCAAAGAAGCAGTGGGTGGGCTGGGCAACAAATATTCTTTTGAACAGCCATGACTCACAAGCTAAGTCTTCCTTTTTTTTCCTTTGCACTGAAACAAGACTGTTAATCTTCAAGTTGATGCTGAGAAACTGGCTACACCTGCAAAATATTTCTGCTCATCTGAGCAGAACAAATCCAGAAAAAGTCAAGGAAAAGATGAATACAAGGAGTTTTTGTTTTTAAATGTAGCTGCAGTTACTGTGCCAGGGAATAAATTACCATCATGGTTACAATTTGTTTTTTGGAAAAACCATTATTTCCTTTTTTGGAAACATATTCAGGGATGTATTGAACCATGCAGCAAAATACAACAAAAGCCAAAATCTACAAAAGAGTGATACCTTTACATCATGCAAGCTTTCAAAGCTTCACTGGCTGCTTCATCAGGCAAAGATGTTTAAAATAATGCAGGAGACAAAAAGTGAAAATCGTAGAATCATTGAGTTGGAAGAGACCGCAAGGGCCATCCAGTCCAACCCCATTCTGCCATGCAAGAAATCTAAATCAATGCATCCCCGACAAAATGTTAGTGTCACAGGCCTACATTTTGTCTCCGATGTTACTTGTGCTGTCAGTTAAGACTGTGTGGAGGGATTTTAATGCAGGCAAAGGCCACTCCTGTTCTCAGCCATGTGGGGACTAGGCACAAAGGGAAATAAAAGACAGATAATAAAACAGGTATTGGGATGTTGTGGCTCGGCAGTTAAGATGCTGACTCTGATGATTGCAAGATCAGCAGTTCAAGGCCCAAGCGCTGCGTGACGGACTGACCTCCCGTCACTAGTCCCAGCTTCTGCCAACTTAACAATTCAAAAGCATGTAAAAGTACAAGTAGATAAATATCAACTCCATTAGAACTCTTTGAGGTTTTTGCCTCCAACAAAGGTAAAACGGAATGATTTGGATTACAACTGGCAAGATTTACTTATAATGCATCCAAAAGTTTTTTTCCAGATGTAACAGTACAGAGACCTCTTGAGAAATTAAATGTTCTCTGCCAAAGATAATTTTGCATAGGCCATCGATAGCCTGGATCTCAAGGAAAATTACTTTTCTGTTGCTAATGGAGGTGATATTTTATTACCTGTCTTTCATTGTCCTTTCTCCCTAGTCTTGAAACAATCATGGTTCCCCATCCCATCACTTTAGACTGAGGGACTTAGGATTCTTTGACTATTGTCAGCCAATCTGTATCTGTCTGAAGACCCTTTTATCACCTTCTAATTGCCTGGGTATCCAACTTGCAACAGCATCAACAGGCAGAGTAACACGAACACTCCATTTACACATTCTTAAGTATTGGAATCTCAGGATATTCATAAGGGAGAATGAGCAGGTTCTGTGTTACTCTTTTAGTCTGCATATTTGTTATATGCAGTCATCATTAGCTGGATTTAGCAGTCTGGTACTAGTTCAATAAATGCTGGCCCACATATTGCTAAAGGTCACTGATGAGTATATGGGGCTCGGGATTCCAGTGCCAGCCTCGGATGGGATGACCACCACTACTAGAGATGCCCAGTGAATAAGACTATGTTCCACCACATTGTAAGTTGGACTGTGCTACTGAACTGATTCTGGGGGCTATCAAAAGGTAAGTTATATTCCATGATTCCCAAATAACTAGCAGCCTTAAGGGTGTTCGTAGACAAGAACTTGGCAAGAGAATTAATAAGGCCAGCCACTTCTTCAATCGTTGCCCCAGTCTTATTACAGCACAGGAAAGATCGCTTGTTGAGACTGTATGCGGACTGTTGAAGTTAAACGTTATATGCACCTCAAATAAGTATCCCTTGCCCTTGAGGATGGACATGTTAGCCACCTAAAAAAATTACAAAGCTGGACTTAAGAGAAGCATACTTTCAGATCCACATCGAAGAAGGATATGAGTGGGAAACTGCTTTTAGTTGCCAACTAGGTCATAGAATCATAGAACTGTAGAGTTGGAAGAGACCACAAGGGCCATCCAGTCCAACGCCCTGTCTTTGAGTATATGGATATTTGGATTAAGTGAGGCCCAGGCAGTGTTTATTCACCTTCATCCAAAAACATCTGAGGAAGCAGTCTGAAATCTATGAAAGCTCGTGCTGCCAACTTCTTTCTTTCAGTTAGTCTCAAAGGTGCTACAAGATTTTACATACTGATTAATGAGGTTCTCCATGAATTCCTGTACAAATTATGAGCTGGTGCAAAAGGTGCTTAAGAAACTGCTGGGCAATCAACTCTATGTAAAACTTTCTAAATGTGAGTTTCATTGAAATAAACTATATTACCTGGGATATGGAATCTCAAGCAGGGAGAGGGGTGGAAATGGATGTCGTGAAGGTCCAAGATGTGGTGGACTGGGACATACCCAAAAACAGATGTCAGCTGCAGAGCTCTGGGGGTTTACTAACTTCTACCATCAAGTTATTCCAAACTTTGCTCAGATAGCTCTGCCCTTGACTGATTTGCTAAAAACCAAAGACAAAAAAAGGAAAGGAAGGGGAAAAAAACCAATTATAGAATCTGATGGAGCCTACGGTGCCAAGAGGCTTTTGAATGCCTCAAAGTGCTGTGCACATCTGATCCCATCTTCAAACACTCATGGGACCTTTTGTGGTTCAAGCGGATGCACTGGATGTGGCAATTAGGGTCTCTTTGTTACAAAAGGACAAGGAGGCTCACTTAAGACCATGTGCTTATTTATCCAGACACAGAGCTTAACTGGCAAGTTTAGGGAAAGGAAGTTGAGTCTATTTGTCGGATACTATTGGGATCCTATATGACAGTGGTTCTCAGATGGTAGGTCAATGAACATTATCAATTTTATTTCTTTGAATGATACAGTTCCATGAAACGTTGTGTGCCTTCAAGACCTTTCCAATTTATGGCGACCCCAGGGACATAGCCAAAGGGGGGTCCGTGGGGTCTGGACCACCCCTTCCATTAGATATAATGAATGGTGTGTGTTGCCGCACCGCCTGTGCCCAAGCCCCATTATAATGGCCAAGTCGGGAATCGAACCCCAGTCTCCGGAGTTCTACTCAAACACTCAAATCACTACGCAACGCATGCTTGATATTTAATCACTAATAACAAGAGTGCTGGTTATTATCATTATAACTAATCATTATTATTTATGTTAAAAGGGTATCTACTCTCAGAAGACAGCTTACAAGTAAATGGCAGCTTGGAAAAGGGGGATTTGGACTGATTCGTATTCCCACCACCATGGCCTGCTACTTGCACCAAGGAGGTCCAATCTGTACAGCCGCTGTTTAGTAAATGCAAAGAAAATTCTCAAGTGCCACTCATGTGCTTGACGTCAATAAGGTTTTTTAACCCTCAAATATGGGAACTACAATCTATTATTGTAGGTTATTATCTACTATCTATTATTGTTGTTGTTGTTGTTATTTGTATCTCACTCTTTTCCCAGAACTGGTACTCAGGGCGGCTCATATGTTCCTTCAAACTATATTCAATCAATTAGAAGGATACGTAGAAGCAAAGTGCCATGCAATTTTGTTGATAGGATGAAGTATGTTTGGGGGGAAAGTGCTCCAGCTCCTTCCTTTCCAGTACACTATGCATTCATGAAGATAATTGTCATCTATGAATTCATGAACATAATTATGGTTTGTTTTCCTTAAAAGCAACCTTGCCGGCAAACCCAGCAGGAGCGAGTGGTACATTTCTGCAGGGCCCTGTTGTTTCAGCCAGAATCACCAGCCTTCCTCTGAATATGCTGCTCAGGGGTCTAGGGAACAACCTGGAGTAGGTTTTTGACATCATGGAGGGTTGCAGTAGGAGGTGAAGGGGGAAAAATGCCAAGTCCACTAACACTGGATTCTGAAGTACATAGGTGGGTACTGGTATATGCTCCTAAGTATTCCTTCTTTACTTGCATCTACTAAAGAGGAATTCAAAGATATAGCATGTTAGTCTGAAAAATCAGTATGCAAAAGGATCTGTAGCAGCTTTGAGACTAATTGAAAGAAAGACATTGGTTGCATGGGCTTTTGTAGACTTCAGTTAAGATTTTTGCACAATGTCGCTATTAAACAGGCAATAAACAGCAACATGGGGAAATCCCAAAAATGATTTGTTTCTTTTTATTGCCTGTTTACTGTCTGATTATTACCTGTTTATTGTCTGTTTAATAGCAATGCGTCTGAAAATCTTAATTGCGATATCGCATTTTGCACAGGATAATCACTGTTTAAACCCCCAGTTTCCTCCTGATTTTCCCTGTGTGATAAGGTCCTAAGTGGCAACAACAACAAGATTTTTCAAAAGCACTTCCAAAAGCTATTGTGCCTTTACCAGGACAGAAAAGCTTCACCATCACCACCACCATGACCATCATCATCTAAAAAAACTAAGGAAACATTTCTATCTGAAGAAGTCCTTGCATTTCAGTCCCTTAATTCTCCAACTGATCCTAAAACCGCTTCACTGCAGATTGAAAATGAGTGACAGAAAAACTGGAAGCAACACTGAAGAAGAAAAGCCTCAGAGAGCAAAGTTGAAGCTGCTGCTGCTGTTTTAATATGCAAAGCCTAAGCAGCCTAAGCAGCTCAATCAAGCAGCCAAAGTAAAATGCCATTGCTTTCCTTGATACCATCACTGTAGCTGCTAAAATATTATATATAGTGGTTCCATACAAAGATGAACCCCAAACCCTAGAAAATGAGGTGGAAGCTGCAATATTGGAAAGAATAAATCACCAGGAATAGACAATTTCCCAATAGAATTGGTACAATCCATGCAGACAGACTCAACTCCAGCGATTACTAAAATATGCCAACAAATATGGAAAACAAAACGATGGTCAACAGACTGGAAACGATCTATACACATCCCAATCCACAAAGAAAAGAGACACAAAAGACTGCAGCAACTATAGGCCCACAGCATTAATTTCCCATACAAGCAAAATCATGGTCAAAATTCTGAAGCACAGACGCAAATCATATATGGAGAGAAAAATCCCAGAGGTGCAACCGGGTTTCATAAAAAGAAGAGACACTAGGGACTATATTGCAAACAAACGATGGTTAAAACACCAAAGAATTCCAGAACAATATCTACATGTGCTTTAAAGACTACAGAAAAGCATTTGACTGTATAGATCATTAAAAGCTATGGATTGCTCTCAAGGGAGTGCCACTGTATCTGATGGTCCTGATGACTTAGTACATAGAACAAGTGTCCACTTAAAACAGAATACGGTTAGAACAGTATACAGAGAAACAGAATGATTCCCAGTTGGCAAAAGGGTCAGGCAAGGGAGAATACTATCACCCTATTGATTTAACTTGTATGTAGAAAGCATCATAAGAAGAGCAGGTTTAGACTCAGAAGAAGAATGAGTGAATACAGGAGAAAGGAATATCAACAATTTAAGATATGCAGACAACCCCATACAGCAGCCAGCCCTTCCTATCCATGGATTTTTTATCCACAGATTCAACCATCCACATCAAAAATAATATGCAGTTGGTCCTTTCATATCCACGGAGGATCCGTTCCGGACATCCCCATGGATAAGAAAAAAATGTGTGACCTCAATAAAAGTATCAATAAAAGTATAGTGTCTAGATCAAGGGAAGTAATAGTGCCACTGTATTCTGCTCTGGTCAGGCCCCACCTGGAATATTGTGTCCAGTTCTGGGCACCACAATTCAAAAAGGATATTGAGAAACTGGAGCGTGTCCAGAGGAGGGCGACTAAAATGGTGAAAGGTCTGGAAACCTTGCCCTATGAGGAACGACTCAGGGAGCTGGGGAAGTTTAGCCTGGAGAAGAGAAGGTTAAGAGGTGATATGATAACCCTGTTTAAATATTTGAAAGGATGTCACATTGAGGAGGGAGCAAGCTTGTTTTCTGCTGCTACAGAGAATAGGACCCGGAACAATGGATGCAAGCTACAGGAAAAGAGATTTCACCTCAACATTAGGAAGAACTTCCTGACAGTAAGGGCTGTTCGACAGTGGAACAAACTCCCCCGGAGTGTAGTGGAGTCTCCTTCCTTGGAAGTCTTTAAGCAGAGGCTAGATGGCCATCTGTTGTGGATGCTTTGATTTGGATTTCCTGCATGGCAGGGGGTTGGACTGGATGGCCCTTGTGGTCTCTTCCAACTCTATGATTCTATGATTCAAGTCCTGTTGTCCACATTGGTGGTGCGTCGTGCATATGCTGCTATTGAGAACAATGCCACATACTGGCAACACCGCATGGGTGGTAAGAGAGGCCCTCCTTCACCTCCACCAGGCTCCAGGGAAGGTCCATGCTGGAGCTTTTCACCACTTCCTCCTCCTCCAGGGCAGTGGGGCTTCGCTGGTGCAGAAAGTCTCACCCTCCAGAGACTACAACCAAGCTGGTCTTGGCCAGGACAGGTAGGGTGACCACCAGCTGCCATTTGACCTTGTCAAACAAGGAGCCAGCCTCATCCACTAGGAAGGGCAGCAGGAGGCAGAGACAGTAGGTGGCCAGGTGCAGGAAGTAAAGGTGTGGTTTCCACCTGCAGACCTCCAGCTGGGCCAGGGTGGCAAAGCAGAGCAGCTTGACAATGACCACCAGTATACAGGGCTAACTGCTGAGTCCTGAATGTTCTGGTAGCCCTGGAGATCCACAAAGGCGCAGAGATGAGGATCCAGCATTGGGAGGCGATGGATAGAGGAAGTAAAGAGGAGGAGGGCAGCTCAGTCTGGCACTCCAGATCTGGGGTCCAGGCACAGCCACTGAGAAAACAGGGCTTGCCATCCACAGATGCTCAAACTTTGTACCTTGTACTTTGTACCTTGAGAATGGAATCTGGGTATTTGAACTTCAAATTGATGACTTAAAGCAAAGCCAGTCCAGGATGGTGTGCATGTATGTGCCTTCAAGCCATCAGTCAACTTGATGAATTTCATAGGGTTTTCTTAGGCAAAGAATACATAGAGGTGGTTTTGCCAGTTCCTTCCTCTGAAATGTAATCTACAGCTCCTGGTATTTGTCTGTAGTCTTCCATGCAAGTATTAACCAACCAGTTAATACTTAGCTTCCAAGATAAGATAGGATCTGCTGCCTTTAGGGCATTTAGACCATACAGTTCAGGTTCATAGGTGTGTCAAATCTACCTGTCAGTTTTGTGATTTGTTGGTGTCAGCATCAACACTAATCATCATAACATCATAAACAGGGAAGAGTTCAAATGAAGAAAGAAAACAGCAGCATGGACGCCTCTTTGGGGTAATTTATATAAAGAATCCAAATACTGACAAACTTCTCCATAGCAATAGAGTCAAGAGGAACATCAAGACCTCACTGACCACTGCCTGCCTATGTTTCTTTTTCAAAAAAGAGATCTCCTGTTCATAAAGTGTGTATAAATAATAGAGACATTAAATGACATGCTGATAAATAACTGCAGAAATAGTCATACAGGCTAAATCTCCTTTGTCCAAAATGCTTGGGCCCAGAAGTGTTTTGGATTTCAGATTTTTTCAGAGTTTGGAATATTTCCATAGACATTTCCTGTCATTATCACACAATTGCACAAAGATTATCACACAACACTGCGCTTATCCCATACTTCTTCTGTTAATAACCTGTAATTATCCTGTAATATCCTATTAATGCTAAATTCCCATGAACTGCTTATTACAGGATGTTTACAGGGTATTAATGGGACAAGTGTGGGATGAGCCCAGTGTTGTGTGATAATCTTCATGCAACTGCAAGATTATGACGGAAGCATTCTGTTTCTCTCCTGTTTCTTATCCCCATGTGATAATGTCCATAATGACATGTCTCGAAGTGTAAGCATGAAATTCATTTTGTTGCTGTTGTTGTTTTAAATCTCAACAAATACATAACACACATACAAACATAAAAACATACCATGCATAAACATATTGTAATAATATTCACTTCTCAATGAAAAAATTACAAAACAAACCAGTAAACAATTAACTTCCTAATTCCCACTGAAGAAAATGGAATTTCCATACATGCCTCCTGTTCTCCTTTTTCTTATTAGGCCCTTATATTCAAGTCCTCTGCTATACCCTTCACCATACATTGGGTTATAGCTTCTTCTATAACGGGTTCTTACATTACCTCTACTTATATCTCTATATCTTAACTAAATTAATGATCTTTATATGAACCACAACACTAAGAATTGCCTCCATCTGTCATGCCAAAAAGTAATCATATCTTTCCAATCTTTCTCGTACCTCTTCAAGGTTTGATCTTTTATTGAGACTGTTCATTTATCCAGCTGCACCATATCATAAAGCATAATTAACCAATCATCCACTGACAGTATTCCTTCTTCCTTGTTTCGGGTACAAACTAATTTAGCTGCTGTAACCATTAATAGCAGAATTCTCCAGTATGTCTTTTCAATATTTCCCTCCAACGGACGTAACATATTCAGTAAATGCATCTCAGGTGACAATGGGAAGTCTATATCCAGTATCATCGTTGTATGAATTTTGACCCAATAGGATTTTGCTTTAGGACAGAGCCACCACATATGAAAAAAATCATCCAGTCTTTACATTTCCAACATTTGCCATTTGTACATTTTTGCTTTTTTTCCAGTGTAAAATGGCACCTGGAAAATATTTTATACAGTAGTATAATCGCCCCTCCTAACTTGTGGGGAATCCGTTCCACCACCAACCGACAAGTTAGGAGACTCGTATATAATCAAGCCCCATTGAAATTAATGGGGCGCACTCTCATGTGCAAACATAGGGCCCGCACCATGGAAGCACGCCCCATTCACCCCAATGGTGGGTCACTCCTCTGTGGATCATTAAGTCCACAGATTTCAAGTCCCCAGACTTGGAGGGGTGATAGTAATTCTCTTTAACATCATAACACATCATAAATTTCATGTTTTTCCCCCAAGATTTCTCCGACTTTTCCAGATTAACTGGAGGGCCAGTGCTTCATGCCCATTGAGTCTTTCATCATTTCTTGTAAGAATTAGCTTATAAAATTTAGCTATCTTATGATTGTCTCCATCAAATATCAGAATTTCTAACTCATTCTTATCTACGTAATTGTAAACCATCAGTTTTCAAATCCATTTTGAACCTTTCTTTTAATTGCTATATAAAAACCACTAGCACTCCAAACCTTTGGTATCTGCTGGGATTTGGTTCCAGGACCCTCCATGGATAACAAAATCCATGTATGCTCAGGTCCCATGAAATATGATAGCATAGTGAAATGGAGCCCCTTATATACAATGGCAAAAGCAAGGTTTGCTTTTTGGAGATATATATATATATATATATAGAGAGAGAGAGAGAGAGAGAGAGAGAGAAAGAGAGAGAGAGAGAGAGTCATGGATGGTGGAAACTGTGGATACAGCTAACTATAATTCTTCTCTCTTTTTTTACAAAAATATCCTGGCCCTGTGAAATTAATTTATGTTTCGTATATACCTTATATAAATAACCTGAAGTTAATTTTATACACAATATTTTTGATAATGTTTTGCATGAAACAAAGTTTGTGTACACTGAACCATCAGAAAGCAAAAGTGTCACTATCTTGGCCACTCGTGTGGTCAATTTTAGAATTTGGAGTATTTTGGCATTTTGGACAAGGGAGACTCAGCCTTTGCCACCATGCGGATGCAGTCTAAAATTTGATTCCATACTAAATTGTACACATTATGGATCCCGATACATGAAGCTGTACAGGAAAATATATTAATATTGTTTCCCATTGCCACCGTTTAGCGAATCCAAGATCTCCTCTTGCTATGTTTAATTGGCAATATGAGGGTCAATACAATATGCAAAACTAAGGAGAAAAAATAGGAATACAAACAAAGGAACTTTATGTAAGTTTAAAAGAACCCCACTTCAAGTTATGGTAAAATCTTCAATGCCTGGATAAATTAAGTAGCACTAGAGATCCAGTTTTGGTTCATGACCATTTCTATCTTTAGAAATTTGTATCTCAATTAATGACAAATAGAGCCCTTCTCCCATTAACCCATGCATGCACAAAAGCTAACAGACGTATAGGTGGAGGAAGAATTGTTCCCGCTACCTGCATTCGGTGATACTGCAGCAGTAGCTGCCACTTCTCCTGCCACTCCGTCGATCGGATCGAAATTCATTCCTGGACTTCCTTAAGCTGAAGTACTCTGTGAGCTTTCCAAAGGACGACATGGCAACATCACAGTCCAGCCTTCCGCATATGTACATATGTGTGCCGAAATCTACACACACATTCAGATGTCAGAGCCAGGATGTATTCATCACTCAGGATATGCCACCAGTGTTTCCTGGGCTGGGCAGGAGTGCTAAGAGAGTTGGAGAAAAGGAAAGCAAGGACTTTAGAAAGAACAGACAGACCATCATCGTCGATTGTGCTGATATTTTTCACTCAGGACGAATGCAAAGCCAATACCCATTAAAAAAATTAAAACACACTGGTAACTGAAATGCTTCTTCTACTTTTTTTAATACAGTTACAGAAGAACTGAGCTCAGAAGAAAAATAATCCCATCCGGGAAGAAAAATCCTTTGGTACTGACAGGATGTATTTCACAGTTCCTGCTGCAAAGAAGGGATTTTCACAAAGGCACGCCGCTACATCAGAAACGGGGTGGAGGGACGTTGGCCTCAAAAAACGCCTTTAATTAAATGGGAGGTGTCCCAAATCTCAACTGTTTTCTCTCAAGGACCAAGGTAAAGTGGAAAGGTGCCAACAACATTAAGAAGCATGCAAACAGCTGGGCTGTGTGCAGTCAAATGTCACTGAGCCTAGAGACCTGCATACTATGCAAACACATAAAAATAACTGGACCTCAGTTCTGCTCATTTATAGTCAGGGCTCATAAGTCTGCTCTTTCACCAGAGCATTTATGGGCACGGGTTCCACTCTCCTTCTCATCTCCTGTCCTATCATGATGAAGTTTCAGAATTAACTGGGTATCGATTGATTTAGAATTCATTTACAACCCTCTAGACTCCAATCCTCTGCACCAACACTGGAAAAGCAACCCAATCCATCATCAATGGGGGGAATTCTGCACAACAGAATGCAAAAGACATACATCATCATATCTTGGAATGCCTTGCTCAAACTGCTTCCATGAAACAAATGGAAGAAAAACGAATTAGTGGGAGGCTGGTGGGTGTTCATAAACTCATTTGAACCCTATGATGACCCAGTGGAGAAGAAACAGAAATCTCCAGAAAGCACAAGCAGCAGGAAAATATTGGGATGTAACAGGGATGTAACACATTTAATGGGGTTTTAGGGGAGAAGTAAACAAACTGGAACAGAAAATTAACCAACCGCTTTGGCATTATTTCCAACCTGCTGCTTTTAGATACCATATTTTTAAAAAATGAAATGTTAATTGCTATTTTCAGCCTCCCACAATAAAAGAGCAACCTCCCATAATAAAAAGAGCAGTCGATAATGCAAGCCTATTATCACACAATTTCCCTGCTAACAAACTCATTTTCTGTCGCTGTATTTCTCCTGTTTTGTTCGTTCTGTTAGCTGGACTTCCATATCTGAAAAACAGCATCCACCATCCCCTGTGAAAACAAACAGCGGCTTCTGAAGGAGAACTGAAAAGGATATAGGGAAGATTATATGAAGGCTACATGAATACCTTAGTAGCATGTTGTGCTCCTGACTATGCCAGACAAATGTAAAGGGCACTATTGCACTATTGCTATCTCTGTTTCCTGAGTCATTTACCTCTGTGACCAAGATTCTTCTAAGATGTCACAGATTTCAAAACCTGCAGCCATACCAGTCAAATTTGCAAAAAGCAGTAGCACACAATTCCTCTTTCCATGCTTCATCTTGAGCTAAATTGGTGCAGATGCCTTAACATAAGTACAGCAGAACATAAAAAACACACCAGCGAAGCAGGGAAGGCGGAAGACAACGGATGTGAAGGGGACAACAAGAGGAGAGACGAAGACGCTAAAATTAAATCAATTCATGTGCATAAGGCACCTGCTAGATTGTTTCAGCTGAACGGCTTCAGGAGGCTCTGTTGTGGCAGCAGCAGAAGCAGATCCCTGCAGTCTCTGAGTGAATCTTTCTCTCTTTTCCCCTTCAGCTGCTTGACAGCAGGTAGAAAACCCTCTCACAACACCTTCTTGTTCCCATTAATATTTTAGGAGTAAAGAGTGCAAGCTTGAGAGCCGTTCACCTCTTCTGTCTGGATAGCCTTGCCTTTAATCCCCCCCAACCCCATCCAATTCAAACAACTCCACCTCTGCCTTGATGGTGTGTGTTAATTTCTTATTTTAATCAATTCACTTGCAGAGAGAGGTATCAAAACAGCATTCCCTCACACTCCCAGTCGTCTCACATGCACATTCGGTCTCACGCTCGATACCACTCTCTTTCCCTCATCGCTCACCAGACACAAGGCTGCCATCTAAAGAAATGCAATATTCCAAATGAGGTCAGGGGAAAAAAACCTGAACAGAACTATGCACCAACATGGGTAGAGAAGCAGTTAAAGGGGTGGCACAAAGGACATGTAGAATGCAACACACCTTTTCTCTTTGCAAAGCACTAAACCCTTATAATGAGGGCCTTCTGGATGCAGACAGCATTTCAAGACTCTCAGATACCTTGGGAGGTCTATAATAATGATTACCCGATGCAGAAGAAATTGTTGGCTACTAAGCAACGCAAAAGCAAGAAGAGTTAGCACACCACAGACTAACCATCATGAGAGAGGAGTGAGGGGTCTGGACAAAGGGAAAAAAGCAGCAATATGAGGGGTCTGGACAAAGGGAAAAAAGCAGCAATATACTCCACACCATCCAAAAGAAGAGTGTTCAGTCCAGCGAGGAGAAGTATAAGCTACCCATGTTTTGCTTGTTTGACTGCACTTTCATGAATTATTGGCTCGCGCCTACAGGTGGGGAGCTGTAATTTATTCCACAGGACTGTGAAAGGGTAATGACAATAAGAACTTTTTGTAGACCAAAACTGTACAGTGGGGCTTCCTTATCCACAGACTTGCCATCTGCAGATTTCAGCATCCGCGGATGGCAAGCCCCCTGTTGTTCCCAATGGTGGCGTGCACACAGGGCTGCACTACCCAAAGTCCCATTGTCCCTAATGGTGGCACAGCTGCATGCACACACCACCACTGGGGTCAACAGAGGCTATCCCTAATGACAGCACAGCCACATGCATGTACCGCCATTGGGGACAGCAAGACATGAGCATCTGTGGATCTTGGTATCCATGGGGGAGTCCGGAACAGATCCCCTGTGGATACCAAGGTCCCACTATATGATCTTGCACTGCTGACTTAACACTCAAATATTAAAATGGCTATCCAACATTTATTTATTTATTTATTTATTTATTTTCATTTATACGTCATCTTTCTTACAGACTGGCACCCAAGGCAGCTTCTGGAAATAGTAAATTTAAAACATTTACAGTTGGCCCTCCATTTTCGCGGGGGATCTGTTCCGGATCCACCTGCAAAAACGGAGGCTCGCACATATTCAAGCCCCAGAGGCTTGATGGGTCGCATGCCTGTGTGTGCACCCCATTGAAAATAACAGAGGTTGCAGGGATGGAGCCATCCTGGCCTCTCTGGGGAGGGAGTTCCAGAGCTTGGGAGCAGCCACTGAGAAGGCCTTTTCTCTTGTTCCCACCAAACATGCCTGAGAAGGTAGTGGGACTAAGAGAAGGGCCTCTCTCGATGACCTCAATATTCTCAGGGGCTCGTACACGGAGATACGGTCCTTCAAATAGCCTGGACTTAAGCCATATAGGGTCAAAACCAGCACTTTGAATTGTGCCAGGAAACAGACTGGCAGCCAGTGGAGCTGCTGCAACAAGGGAGTTGTATGCTCCCTGTAGCCAGCTCCAGTTAACAGCCTGGCTGCAGCTCTTTGGACCAGCTGAAGTTTCTGAGCAAAGGCAGCCCCACATAGAGCACATTACAGTAATCCAGATGAGATGTAACCAAGGCATGTACCACTGTGGCCAGATCTGATCTCTCCAGGAACAGGTGCAGTTGGCACAGCAGTTTTAGCTGTGTGAAAGCACTCCTGGTCATCGCTGATACCTGGGCTTCCAGGCTCAGTGCTGAATCCAGAAGTACCCCCAAATGACGAACCTGAGTTTTCAAGGGAAGAGCGACTCCATCTAACACTGGCTGAATCCCTATTCCCGGATCTGTCTTTCCACTGACCAGGAGCACCTCTGTCTTGTCTGGAGTAAGCTTCAGTTTGTTTGCCCTCATCCAGTCCATTACGGCAGGAAAGTAGGAAGCGTCTTTAGATAAGGTCAGACTATCTAGTCCAGTGTTGCCTTCTCTTACTGGCAGGAATGCTCTAGAGTCTCAGGAAGAGGTCTTTCATGCCACCTGCTTTCCTGATGCTGGGTTTGCAATTCAATTAGAGAGACCAGAAACTGAACTCCAGGCCTTCTGTAAAGTAAGGCAGGAGGTCCAAGCTACAATCTCTCAATTAGTTGTGGCTGAACAGCTTTGTTTCTGGATTAAAACATTTGCTGTGGCTGTTCAGACAAAACTTTTAGTAATTAGTATATCAATATAATTGGAGATCTACGCCAGGAGACTGTTATGGTTCAGAGGCACTATCCTGAAAATGGTAAAATGTGTCCCAAATGGGGAAACATAGACGTAATCTTCAATGTGTAAATATTTGTTAGGATTTATGAATTTTCTGTAAAGGAGTGATGTGCTTCAATACAATAACATGCACTCTCAGTAGTGGGGATTTTTTGTGTTTTCCTTTATCACGTATATTAGTGATGTGTTTTCAATGAGGGAGGTGGGGAAGGGGTGATTTAACTCCACTGTTTGAAACTCAAAGGAGCTTTGTTTTAAGATGATTTGAGCAATAAACATGTTGCCCTGTTCCTGTCTGCTTTGGCCACCCAGGCTGTCAGAAAGCATTTGTCATAAACTGCCTGTGCACAGTAGAGGTGATCTGGGTTTGGAAACCACATGTATGCCTGCGGTGCATCTATTTCTGTTGAGAATAGGAAAGAGGGCTGCATGCTGTTTGTTAGCCTTCCTGAAACCTGGGTGGGGTTGGGGAAAACATCATACTTATGATACCAGCTGCTCAGGATTAGGAGTCATCCTCAAAAATCTTTTGTGTCTCACTGATAAAAACTTGGTTTAAATTATACGAATTGTATCCTCTTTTTTTCCAAACCTAAATGCATATTCCAGTTCACTTAGAGAACAATGCATATTCTTCCATGAGAAACACAGATCCTCAAATAGCTTTATAACAGGCGGACGTACTATGCAGTCCTCCGGATATTGTTGGACTGCTGCTCCAAGCAGATCTAGCTAGTATAGCCAATAGTGAGAAGTGTTGGGTGTTGTCAACAAAGGGCCAGATAATTCCCACTTTGCTATAGAACAATTATGGTGAACCTTTTACAGGCCAAGTGCCCAAACTGCAACCCAAAACCCACTTACTTATTGCAAAGTGCCATGTCCCTCTGGCTTTCTAGTAACAAATTCTGGCAAACTCTGTGCTGGGGCGACGGCATATGTGCCCACAGAAAGGGCTCTGAGTGCCACCTCTGGCACACGTACCATAGATTTGCCATCACTGCTATAGAACCTGACAGTTTATCCTGTTTCTTACCTGAAACTTGGGTCTTTCAGATCAGAACGTGGGTTCTTTTTTAAATATGTGTGTGTGTTTATTAATATACAACAACAACGATGACAAAAATCACAACAAATATGACAAAACAACATACATGGTTCAGAGACCTAAACAAAGTAATCCAATTATGTAATCCATCTGTGAGTCATTAGGGGACGGAGCTAGCAGACTATATAACTCCTCCCAAAGCCACGCACCTAGCATAGAAGATAGGGAGGGCTAAAGCGCTAACATACAAGTAAATGTGGGGGGGGGGGACAAGAGAGAAGGAGAAGGGACAAGATAGAGAGAGAGGAGAAGAAGCTACCATTGAGAGGAGAATATTCTGAATACCGTTGTTGTGGCAGATGGAGAGAAACTGAGAGGAGAGTATCACTGGCAGGTTAGGGCATGTACAGTAAAAGTGGGGCTCCCAGCAAGGCTTTTCAGCTCTACAATATTCTGATTATGGCTCTGCACAGGAAAGACCCTTTGCGTGATGCACAGAGACCATGAAGAAGAATGCCAAGAACGCAGAGAAAAAGCAGGCTACGTTCAAATCCCTCAACTCATCCTTTTACGGGTTGCTGTCTTTCTAAATTTATATCAAGAAAGCTTCCAGTACAGTCAACAGCTGAACCTCTGGCTAGGCATGAAAAATGGATGAGACGTATTTTTTTAAAATCACTTTCCTACAGAGAGAGAGAGATAGGAGGGCAAGAAGAGAAAGAGCCAAGTCATAAATCTATACCCTGCATCTTGGTGAAGTCACTGTTGCTAGAACTGATAGGTTCAAGGTTTAAAAAATGGCTTTCAGTAGAACAAGATTTATGTTTGAGACAGAGATCTCTCTCAATCTTCCCCTTATTCACTCACCAAACCTAGCACTGGGAGATGGGTAGGCACAACCTTTCCAATTGCAGGGCCCAAAACTTTTGCATAATCCAAGCAGGGAGAGGAACAAATACAGTCCATACTTAAAACCACAGATTCTCCCATATGGCTATACTTCTCTAATAAGTCTTTGAAGCCAGTGCAAATTTATTCCAAAAGGATAAACAGCACTTCAACTCATGAATAAAACGTGGCAGACATTCAGCTCTGAAAAACAAGGGGAAATGTTTGAGAGATTTGTGACAGAGAAAACAGTTCCCACTAGTTTCGTGTAGGTTTTAAAATCATGACTACCATCCTCTGGCACTACAGGAGCCATCTTTCACTAATGCTGTTCTGAATAAAGCCTATAAATGCAGCACTGTTGCTGTCAAAGAGATGGATACAATGCACATGAAATCAGTGTGCTCACACTCCAGCTTACCAAACCAATGGTTTAATATATTCTTCTTGATAGGAGCTGTTAACATAAACTGTTATGAAAGGTGGGTGTTAGTCATCTGAGGATTAGCGCTTATTTCAGCAACAGACGCAAACAAAGTAGTTTAGGTAGAAGACAAATATGCTAGTGTCATACATAAGCGCCGTAAGAATAAAAGAAACAGATTTAACCGGTAAACTAAAAAGCAACCATGCAATGTCTGCATATGCTATAAGGTACCACAAAGCAAGAACTGTGTTTAAAAAATATGTAACCAGTTTCATACAGAATACCTACCAACAGGTGCTGCCATAGCTCTGACCAATTGCATAATGCACTATCTGCCTACAGTTTAAAACCCTTGACCACTGCCTTGCGCTGACCTTAACTGTGCATAATAGTTATTATTATGTAAGTTATTATTAACACTACCTTTAATAGTAGTTCCTGTTTCAGAAGACCCTTATTCAAGGAACAAGGTCTTCCAGAGTTCAGGAATGGTCCAGTTTGGTTTGTCTTTTGGTTCTGACTGATTCAGCGGATTTGCTTATAGTACTAGCTTGCCTGATTCTGAAGGGATGCCATATAGAAGATGGAGCTCGCTTTGTTTTCTCTTGCTGCATAAACTAGAACATGAACCAATAGATTCACATGACAAGAAAAGAGATTCCACCCAAACATGGGGGGGGGGACTTTTTTATTGTGAGTTCTCTAACAGTGGGATAGGTTGCCTTGGAGGGTGGTAGGCTCTCCATCTGTTGAGATCTTTAAACAGAAGTTGGCTGGGCATCTTTCAGGGGTATTTTAGTCGAACAGCTCTTATTACTGTCAGAAAGTTCCTCCTAATGTTGGGGTGGAATTTCTTTTCCTGTAGCTTCCATCCATTGCTACGGGTCCTAGTCTCTGGAGCAGCAGAAAACAAGTTAGCTCCCTCCTCAATATGACCTCCCTTCAAATGTTTAAACACGTATATCATATCACCTCTTAGCCTTCTCTTCTCAAGGCTAAACATCCCCAGCTCCCTAAGTCTCTCCTCATATGGCATGGTTTCTAGACCCTTCACTTGTGTGATCTATGCACATGCCGAAAAAGGGCACCAGAAAAACCACATGAACATGAAAGTGAAAGTTCTATGATGGAGAGCTGGAAGTTCCTGATGGGTAGATGTCAGTGGCTCACCTGCCCACTGTCCTCCACCCATCCCTGTGCCAGCGCACCGTCCTCATGCTCAAGGGGTTCTCCAGAGTTTCTGCCCTGATTCAGAGCAAACAGGAGCTCTTTTTAGTCATCCTGGAGAGCAGATTGGGACTGTGTTTCCTCTGTTTTGACCCCATACATCATCTAAACAGGTCAGTGCAGGAACAGGGTGGGGAATTTTCTTTTCCTCCCTGCAGACGCCGCCCTGATCTTCTTGAAGATACAAGCCAAGATAAAACAGAAAGGCATTGTTTATTGCAACTGCTCATTTAATTCTTCCAACCTTCAAAGCAGCTTTAAATTAACAATAACACAGTAGCTCTCAAGACTGGCAGTTCGGCAGGTCAAGGTCCAAATGCTCTTCGATGGAGTGCGCTCCCATCACTAGTCCCAGCTTCTGCCAACCTAGCAGAACGAAAGCATGTGAAAATGCAAGTAGATACATAGGTACCACGTTGGTAGGAACGTAATAGTGTTCGTGGCAGTCATGACGGCTACATGATCACAGAGTTGTCTTTGACAAAGCTGGCTCTTTGGCTTAGTAATGGAGATGAGCACCATCCCTTACAGTCAGACATGACTAGACAATAGTATCAATGGGAAACCTTTACCTTTACCTTTAAGATAATTGAAAGTGTGATGTGTGCATGCACATTATTCAACAAACTCTGATAGATATTTACAAAATACCACAGATAGGAATATTTAGTAAAGACTAGTAAAAAATCAGGAGAGTTTTCAACTACTACGGGATGAAAGCATAGGCATAAAAGCATACGTAAATATTTTGGAGATGGTGGACTGCCACTTTCTTAAAAAATACCACAAAGTCCCTGTTCTAAATTAGCATCAGTCTAACCTCAGAAGACAAGGCAAGCCTGGAATATAGAGATGATGAGGTCTATGAGGAGTTCATACAGTGGTTCTTCAAATATCCGACTTTGAATACCAGCAAGGAGGAAGAATCTGATCCAGAATTATTTTATGAAATGAGAAAGATATCCAAAATTAATTCACAAAAGGCATCAATAATTTCAATTTGCATTTTTGTGGGTTTTTCGGACTATGCAGCCATGTTCTAGAAGAGTTTATTCCTGACGTTTCACCAGCATCCAGCAAACGTCAGGAATAAACTCTTCTAGAACATGGCCACATAGCCCGAAAAACCCTCAAAAACCTATGGATGCCGGCCATGAAAGCCTTTTCAATTTCAATTTCCTTTTCAGCAATCGTGCTCTCTCAAATTAACCAAGCTGTTAATAGATTTCCCTCTGATTGTGCCTTATCCAGCAACTGTCCATCCCAATGTGAAGTGTGCATATGTTCTGACTAACATTTTGACCTAATACTGATTGGAAATCATAGTCTGAAACAAAAACAATGGAAACAGTATCGACCTAGGATAAGAACATCACCTACAATTCTGAGACCGTGACGTCAAAACTCCTGCTTTATTTATGACACTCAGCTTAGCATGTTTCAAACTTCAGAGTAGAATCAACTTGCAACTCCGTGGAACACCAAGCATGTCTCAGTTTTATTGATGAGAACAAAATGTAAGTCTGACTTCGAGTCAATGTCTGTGCCTTACGCAAATCCGAATGCTTTTCACCATGCATCACCCAACGTGTTGTACAGTCCGTGCAGTTTATTTCAGAGGCAACAAAAACTACCTTACCATAAACTCAACTGGAAATCAGAACGCCTCCCAAAATTTCTCATGCCCACATTTCAAAAAACTATTTGGAAGGATTACTAAAATGATATTCTTAGGGCCCCCCTATTTTTCACCTGTTGATAAGGTCCAGCGTTTATTGATAAGCTCTACATTTATAGGTTTCTTCTAGATGGAGACCATGGCATCTTGCTAATATTCACTGTATTCATTGTTGTGTGCCTTCAAGATGTTTCTTATCTTCCTGTAATGGGGTTTTCATTGCAAGATTTGTCAAGGGGTGTTGCCTTTGCCTTCCTCTAAGGCTGAAAGACTGTGACTTGTCCAAGGTAATCCAGTATGTTTCTATGGCTGAGTGGGGATTCGAAACCTGGTCTCCAGTGTCATAGACCACCATTCAAACCACTACACCACACTGGCTCTTTTTATTTTCTGTATCAATAAATAATTTGCTGCATATACAAATATAAAAACAGAGCCAAAATGGAGGGAGAAAGGCTTTCCTACAAAGCCTTCTTACAAAGCCAGTCCTCATATACCTAGAAAGCAAGACTTTGAGTGCACATTCTTCCAACTTACAGTACCTCCAAGTATTTGGAAAACCATCTTGAACCTGTGCCCTTCATTTCATCTCAACTGGAGGCTGCAACCTTCTCACTCAAGGACTGCCAGCTATCAGACCATGCCTTATCTTTATTTAGGTATTTAATGTATTCTTAGCCACTGCTCAGTCAAAAATGCTCCCCAAAGAGCTTACGAAGTCCATAAATAAAACAGCACAGGCCTTCCTCCTTATAGTCTAAAAGGCTTGGCACAAAATAAAAAAGAAATGAGGATGGAGGACAGAAACAAACAAGCTCAGGCATAAGGCCCAGCAGGTTATAGAGCTGAATCTGACTACAGTTCAACGGAAGGGCTACTGTCTTGTCGCCTCGGAATTGCTTTAGCGATGCCAGCAGGTAACAGAAGCAGAGAGATCATCCCAACTGGAATTGCAGTACATCTTATTTGCATTAATTTCCCTTAATGAAGTTTCCACAAGCCATCTTGGGGTATTAACCTGACAAAGGAATAGACAGAAATATTGGGCATGCAGATCTTGCCTCTGAACTGTGACCAACTAATACACAATACAGTTTATGGACAAGAGGTCTAAAATTCAATCCCTGGCAGCTCCTGCTGAAAGGATCAGATGAGATTCCTTATGTTGATGTGTCTGTAACAAAGGCAGCAGATTTCAGGTACAAATGAGATTCCACATAGCTATGTTTTATTTAAAGTTCCTATTTTTCCTGCACAAGAAAGCTATGTACTATTCCTATGCAGTATTAATAAGTGACTCCACAACAAGAGTATTCTGTCTTTAGAGAGTTCTACGTCAAAACTTTAGATGTTCATCCAGCTCTGCCAAACACTAACACATTTGTGAAGTCGAAGGCTTTCACGGGCGGCATCCATAGTTTTTTGTGGGTTTTTCGGGCTCAATGGCCACGTTCTAGAAGGGTTTGTTTCTGATGTTTTGCCATCATCTGTGGCTGGCATCTCCATTCTCTGAAGATGCCAGGCACAGATGCTGGCGAAACGCCAGGAATAAACTCTTCTAGAACATGGCCACTGAGCCCGAAAAACCCACAAAAAACTAACACATTTGTATAACGTATTGGGGAAAGATGGCACATCACAGCAACACAGCATTTAAGTTTTTTGTGAGGGGTTTGGACTATGTGGCCATGTTCCAGAAGACTTTCTTCCAGACGTTTCGCCAGCATCTGTGGCTGGCATCTTCAGCATTTAAGGTTTGGGATTTTTCCCCCAGCTAAACATAACATTAAAACTTCACCATTCTAAACAAAATATCATATTAAAATGTGACTAACTGGGAAGAAATGCTATGGTTCCAGGAGTATTTCCCTTTAGAGAGACATCTTACTTGCTAGCAGTCCAGTCTTACATCAGTAGACCTGGGAAATGATACAACTTGCCAATGAAGCAATGCAAAAAGTTAAAGGTAGAGTAAACCAACCAAAAGCTGAGGTCATTAAAGTTTGCAGAAAATAGTACAACTTGTTAGCAATAAAAGATTGATAATGAATAAGGTCTAAGTGAAAAGTCTCCAGGGTCTTTACTATGGAAGATCTTCCACTCTCAAAATATCTGACAACTGAACTGTTCTAGGCACATTATCCATTTAAAATGCTAGGGCAGTGCTTTGGGCTCAAGAGCTTTCCTTACATAAGGCTGCAAGCGGATTCGAAATAACATAGATGTCCTAGCGTTTAGCACTCTTGCCTTCTTTGCATTCAGCTGGAGACACACAATCAATCATTCTCTTTCATGCCAAGTCTGGCAGCCTGCACCAGGAAAATTTGGCACCATTTCTGCAACAGATGAACAATGCAAAAGGAAAAAATACTTGTTTAAACAGTTTCCTTCTCATTTCCAAATGTCAGAAGCCAAATTGACAAAGATCACTGGCAGGGCTACATGATTCCCATACAATCTGCACCGGATACTTTCCCTCAAGTAACACTAGTGTTTGTCTATTAAAGCTGAATTTGACTGAAGCAGAGTATAACAAATACCAATAAATCTGTTCTTAATGCACCAAATCAGTTTTAAGAGAGGAAACATTTCCCCCATGAGGAGAGCAATGAACCTTACTATGGGTTCTAATCCCTACCTAGTGAAGAGTTAACAGAAATAACCTCACTACTGTCAAGTTGCACACCCCTTTGTAGATTAATCATGCAAAGTTTCCAGACATGCACTTCTATAGGCCAAGAACATTATGCCACTTCTAGCTATAATCCTTTCCAAAGCTCATAAACAAAGGCTTAGCACTCGAAGAAAGGGAGTGTAAAGAAAAGCTTGGAACAACACAGAAAGGGGTTAGGAGTGGCACGTGTCCGGATGCGTCTCTGCAAATTGATATTGAAACAAGCACTGCAACAAGCAAAAGCAACACTCCCCTATCAAAAACCTCAGTTGAGGAATACCAACAGAAGATCAAAAGACAGAAAGTCAAATTGTGCATACAGGTGCTTCTGTTTCAGCATACGTGAACCAGCATGGTTTTGTAGTTTGAGCATTGGCTTATGATTCTGAGAGATTGGAGTCTGAGCCCCCACACAGCCATGGAAACCCACTGTTTAAACAACCTTGGGCAAGTAACACTATCTCAGCCTCAGAGTAATGACAAGCCCATGTAAAGTCAAAGGCTTTCATGGCTGGCATCCATCGTGTTGTGTGGGTTTTTCGGGCGATGTGGCCATGTTCTAGAAGAGTTCATTCCTGACATTTCACCTGCATCTATGGCTGGCATCTTCAGAGAATGCTGGCATGGAAGAGAGTTGTGTGTGTGTGTGTGTACACACTATGTGACCCTGGGCTGGGAGAAGTGATTTCCATATTAATCTGTGTATTGTTCTGTTGTTGATGGCAAGGCCTCCCACCCTGAGGCCTTGCAACCAACAGCAGAATGATACACAGATTAACATGGAAACTCTACTCAGGGTCACACAGTGTGTATGTATACACACACACACACACACACACACACACACACAACTGTCTTCCATGCCAGCATTCTCTGAAGATGCCAGCCACAGATGAAGGTGAAACAGCAGGAATAAACTCTTCTAGAGCATGGCCACTAATGACAAGCCCACTCAGAACAAATCTTGCCAAGAAAACTCTGTCACAAGGTTGTGTTAAGGACACTGTAAGTCAGACATGAAATGAAGGCACACAACAATTTTCAATACATAGAGAGATCTTGTAGCATCTTTGAGACTAACTGGAAGAAATAAATTGGCAGCATGAGCTTTCCTAGACTTCAGTCTACTTCCTCAAAAGCATCTGAGGAAGTAGACTTTAGCCTACGAAAGCTCATGCTGCCAATTTATTTCTTCCAGTTAGTCTCAAAGGTGCTACAAGATCTCTCTACTTACTGATTCTACAGATTAACACAGCTATATCTTTGAATTCTACCACTATGGAAAGCAACAATTTTCAATACAAGTGTACATTTTTGAAACCAACAATGTACTTTAAATGAACTATTCACCTGAGATTCACAGGTTATTATTACTGCTGTTTTAGAAGACATCAGGTTGGCTTCTCCTTATAGCTACCCTACAAATAAGACACCTCCAAAACGTCCTGTTATTAAAAGCCTTGTTAAGGCCTTGCAAACTCAGGTCCATGAATTCTGTGACTGAGTCTATCTGCCTATAAAGCAGTCTTCCCTTTTTCCTACTGCTTTCCACTTTAACAAATATATAAATGTCATTATTAGATGCTATGTTATGGCTACTGTAATAATTATGTCACATTACAATACACTAAAACATTATTTTAAAGCAGAGGGAGGGAATGTATGACCCAGCAGCTCTTACTGGGCTGCAACTTCCATCAGACCTAAATAACTAGTCAACGGTTAAGTTGACTTTAATTAGTCAATGGTGAACTCCCTTCTGGTGGGGGTTGATGTCCAACAACATCAGAAGGGCCATGCGTTTCCAATCCTGGTATTAAGACAACCTTCTCTGCACATGCACAGATCTTCTCTAGCATCATATCATTTCAGCCTTAGATTTTTGTGGGTTTTTCGGGCTATGTATCCATGTTCTACAAGAGTTTCTTCCTGACGTTTTGCCAGCATCTGTGGCTGGCATCTTCAGAACCACATAGTCCAAAAGACCCACAAAAATCTGTGGATGCCGGCCATGAAAGGCCATGAAAGCCTTCGACTTCACATTTCAACTTGCCTTTTGGTCTTTCCTCGGCATTCAGCTTCTGAAGTCTTCAGGCTTTTCCTTATACCTTCTGGTTTCTCCTGCTGTCTTCTAGATCATCTATTACCAACTGTTCTGTCTAGCAACTAATGCAACTAACTACCGGAGTGAACTGAACAGAATGAACTTGTAGCCAAAACCCTTTCAGCCAGTTAGATCCTCAGTGGGTCCTTCGCCCATTACATTCCACACTAAGAACCAACAGATGCTGATGAAATGTTCACAGACAGCAGACGTTATACATTTGGATTCCTTAAGATATAAAGCAGAAACGTGTCACATGGTGAACTTTGCCATAGGTTACTCGCGTTGACAGTTTAACAGCTGTTTGTCAGCTTGCCTTTTAAATATTGTAAACTTCTCTGGTCTAAAGTCCTCGGCAGAAAATAAATGTTCCGCCACACCATTTTAGTTTATAAACAGTATCTAACATCATCTTCAGTGTTTATCACACATGTACAGGTTCTACACTGCACTCAATAAAATGTGCTTGTACAATGTATTCTTAGCCATAACATTTTCCTTGAATTGTGGTACCCAGAACTAGACGCAGTATTCCAGGTATATCCACCTAAATAGACTTTTGAAGGAACAATTTTCGGAGAGGGCTTCCCACATCGTGGTCCCAAGACACTGATTTGAAATTACATTTCTGCATTGGACCAACATCCCATGAGTGTCAAGTCTAGGGCATGGGCACCCCAACTTGTCATGAATAAACAAGGCTGCCCTGCTTCATGTTACAATATATTGCAACACAATACAATCCTAAATAGGTCTATTCAGAAATCGGTGGAGTCCTAAATTTAGGATTGTGTCCCTAAAGGTTCACAAGGCCAAGTCCAGAAGCTTTATTCTGAGTCGACCATCTGTTTGGATTGCACTACACAACTCTGGGACCAGAAGCCTAGGCAAGTCTACTCTCAAATAAATCTCATTAAGCACAATGGGATTATTTTCCCCAACCAAGTGTGGATACATTTTCAATTTCTATGTCATGCAATTTCTCTGCATGCGCAGACAGGACACTCCAGAGAGTAGTGTGTTTGTAGAAGAAAATGTTATTCTACAAAAGAACATCTTGTTGCCGGTGCTGAATTCTCAAAGAAAAATGGTAAGACAATGATCACTGATAAGCTTTAAATGAAACAGATCTTGTTGTTGTTTATACCGAAGTAGAATGAATTGCACCCTGTGGTGTTAAATGCTCAACTAAAACCCTGTCTGAATGTCTGCTTATGGAAAGTGCTTAAGCAATTTAAAAAACCCTGCACATTGAATTTTTCATAGAGAAGTGCCTGCCCTTTTACTTCATTTGCAAATTAAGGCCTGTTACAGACTGCCCAAATAAAGCTGCTTCAGGTCTCTTTGGAGGTATGCTATTTAAATGATGCATGGGTCCTAAGAGTTTGGAGGTCATGCCAAAGCCACACTCCATTCCTAAGCACTGGAGTGCAGCTTTGGTGCAGCTTCCGGATTCTTAGGATGCATGCATCATTTAAACTGCATACCTCCAAAGAGACCCGAAGCAGCTTTATTCTGGCAGTCTGTAACAGGCCCATGTATCTGAAAATTCTCATATCTAGGACGACTGCTGTTACTATCTCTGGTTCCTCCTTTAGTCGCAAGACCTATCCTGGAATTGGTCAAAAATTGCCCTTACAACCCAAATTCAGCCCAACTGTTTCTTTTATACCCAAAAGTTACTTTGGTCAAGGAAGCAGTTTTTAACGCTACAGGTGGCATCTAACATGACATGAGCACTTTTCCATTCATGCAATGTGACTTTGCATTTCCTTCATCCCAACAGCAGTCCCTCACACTAAAATGTGCTCCAAAGGGTTCTCAAGCCTTTGGAAAAGATCTAAGATAGATGGTTGCAGGAGACAGGGACAATCTGATCTACCGATGAACAATGTGGTTTTATTTTACAGTGGTGCCTCGGGTTACGAAATTAATTCGTTCCGCGGCTAATTTCGTAACCCGAAAAACCTTCGTAAGCCGAATTGCCATAGGCGCTAATGGGGAAAAAAGCCGCGGCTCCGCCGCGGCTCCATTTAAAACAGCGCCGGAGTTTTTTCGTAACCCGAAAAAACTTTCGTAACCCGAAACAATAAATCCCTATGGGATTTTTTCGTATCCCGAAAAATTCGTAACCTGGGTATTTCGTATCCCGAGGTACCACTGTATATCATTTCATTTGTATGCCACCTTTCTCCGAAGGCTCCATCGGCAGACAAACACCATTATACGCAACCTAGAGTGTATTCCCCATAGTTATAATAGATACAGAAAGAAACTAAAGATATTGGGAACACACAGAAAGACTTTGTGACTCAAGCTTTTTCACAATGAGAGGTGGAAATAGATAGTGTGAGAGGGGGAAATTCATTTTCAAAGGACACCCTTCATTTCTTATACATGGCCACTTTGCCATGTACAGAATATGTTCCTCTTGGAGACTACTGTATTTAAAGCTCAACAGGTACTTCCTTTAATATTCAGATCTTACCTTGCAGCAGATTTGAGATGAGTGTTAGGTAAAGATGCATTTGAACCATTCAGAGTGGGCCTGAGTATCAAACAGCGTGTCTCTCGTTTGCCATGAAAATCTTTTTAAAAGACAGAAATTTCCAGAAAATCAAAAACTTGGTACTGAGAGGAATAATATCACCACTGATAGAAAATCTTGACAAATTAAGACCCCTTCCTTACTCTTGGCAACTGTGCCAGTTTTTAGAGCTGTTATGTCACACCATGTAATAGATGATGTAACTGATGGAGTGAATTTTCTTCAGTGTGAAGTCAAAGGCTTTCATGGCCGGCATCCATAGGTTTTTTGTGGGTTTTTCAGGCTATGTGGCCACGTTCTAGAAGAGTTTATTGCTGACGTTTCGCCAGCAGCTGTGGCTGCCATCTTCAGAGAATGTTGGCATATATATCCAGCTCTCTTCCATACCAGCATTCTCTGAAGATGCCAGCCACAGATGCTGGCGAAACATCAGGAATAAACTCTTCTAGAACATGGCCGCATAGCCCAAAGACCCACCAAAAACTATGAATATTCTTCCTTTGTTGACTTCTGCTTTTTTAACTACAAGAATTTAAAGGTTCGCAAAGTGTCTCAGAGGATCCAGGGTGTGGTGAGGGAGGGAAAGGGCTCTAGCGGGGCAGTAAAGGACTGGCAATTGAACCTTCTGTGAAAACATTGGTGCACAAGCAAGACAAGGGGAACTAGTGCCCTTTAGGACCATGGTGGGGATGAGCGTTGCATGAAGCTACTTTTCGGAGTCCCTTAAAACCACCATGCAGCCTCGCTCATTTCTTTGTGTGGTGATGTCTCCCATTCTTTGCCTGCCTTCACAAGCTCACACCTTTGGCCACATCTTTCACTAGTAATAGTAGTGGCACTTCGAAAACTCTCACAAGGTTCTGTGGCATGAAGTGGCACTATTTTGGGACAGACTGACTGATCGGAGGAAGGAGACATGGCAGCAAATTTGGGGCCCAGCTTAAACTTTGTGAGGTTTCATGGGACTTGGCTGGCAGATTGAAACTCTGCTGCTTCTACTTTCTTTCATTGGACAGGCTGGTAGAAGTAGCAGAAGAAACAATGTTGGTGGGGGCACTTAAAGCTGTATGACGAAGGTACATCTCTGGGGAAGGAAGGGGAGGAGTATCCAGGGTCCATTCCTAGAAAGAGTCCTTCACCTTGGAGTGGCTCCAGTAGTTAAAATCTCTCCCTTTCCCATCCACACCAGTCTCCAGTCCAGAACCTGTAGCCTCTGTAAACCTCCTACACCAGTGGTGGTGAACCTATGGCACTCGTGCCGAAGGGGCCACTTGGAAACCTCTCTGTGGCGCGCACCGTCACTCCAGTGCAAAGTTTGCCAGAGTTTGTTACTAGAAAGCCAGAGGGACACGGCACTATGCGATAAATAAGTGGTTTTGGGTTCCAGTTTGGGCACTCGGTCTCTAAAAGGTTCTCCATCACTGCCCTACACACATATCAGCTGTGCCCCTCTCTGCCCTGACAAAGAACTGAGAGTCATTCCTCACCGGCAAGAAGTTTCTCCCTTCGCACCCAGTCACTCTGGGAGCTGCAACCAAGAGGCCTCTCGCCTGCATTGGCCTTTGCTACAAAGCTGGCATGGGCAAGAGGCTTTTTGATCAATGCTCAACCAGCTGCTCAGTTGTCAATCCCAGGATGATCAGTTACAAAGGGAACAGCAACCAAGATAGATATATGTTTTGAATTTGCAGTAGAACAGTTGACCTAATATCAAGAAGTATGTGCTGGGGATGCACGCACTAGGATTGTTGCCCAAGAGAAAAGGAGACGGTAGCCGGGAAAACTTTGAGGACCACATTTTAAAACAATCATGCTAGTCTCCAGGCTTGGTAATAAGGTGTCATTGGATACAGTTTCCTCAAGTTCCTCAGAAAACATATGTACACTATTTGGTAGATTGAAAAAAATGTACCCCCCAAATGCACACAGAACTTCCTTTAACACTACATAATTATGCAATAAATATTGTTTGATCTACTTATCATAAAAAAGCAACAGCCACAGAGATGCTGACAAGTCATTGGCAAATGGAATTTCAGAGACATTTGCAGTAGTCCTTTTCAATAGGCCAAATTGTGAAAAACTTTGCATGTATAGAGATGTAATGTCAATAAGACATAATGGGAATAAGATAAACTGGACAGTAACTGGTGTAGCATCTAAAATAAAAGGAGGGAATCTGCAGATAGCTAATGCAGATATTCCCCACTCAGATAGTACTGAAGACTACAAATGCACTATGGACCAAAGACACTAGACTGTTTTCCTGCAAAAACAGAAAGGAGCATCTGTCAACCGAGACAGAATAAGTACTTTCTATTTGTGAAAACCTACGGTACTCATTTATTTTCTGGCAATGCAGACCTCTGCCAAGTATTTTCAGATCACTCCACCGCACACATAGAAAATAAGAGGATGTTAATGAAAACATAACCTATTTGTCAAAGGCATAAAAATCACCTATCTTGATTATCTCTGTCCTTTTATAATGGGTCTCTTTGTCAGTTTTTGTAATGAGGAACAGACTGCTTCAGTGATCTAGAGGGAAATGTTTTTTCTGTTAGGCTCTTTTTTTTCTGTTTGGAATAGGAGAGTAAACATATGTTTTCAATGAAATGGTGATCCGGCAGTTTCTTTCTCTGGAGGAGATCTAAGCTTGGTCCTTCTGAAACTATCTTACAATTTCCGCAACATATTCCCCACCTCCTCACTATACCCGCCTCCCAAAAAAATTGGACACAGATACCTCCTTTAGCCATGTGTGGGCAATATCAAGCAGGGATAAAAAGGAAGAGCCAGAAGAACTCTAAACTGACAAAGAGGACATTGTCAGGAAGGAATGGAAAAAGACACTACAGTGGGACCTTGGTATCCTCTGCGGTTTGGTACCAAAATCAGTGGGTTCTTAAGCCCCATTATATACAATGGCATAGTAAAATGCCGTCGGATAAAAATGCCCCTCGGATAAAGGGGCAAAATCAAGGTTTGGTGTTTGGAATTATTATTATTATTATTATTATTATTATTATTATTATTATTATTATTTTCAAGCCATGGATGGTTGAATCTGTGGATACAGAGGGTCAACTGCATTTGCAGCCAGAAAGAAAGAGAAGCCTCAGTGGATGAGAGATGAAACTCTTAAAGCTATTAAGGACAGACAAGAAGAAAAGGTAAAAACTGATATAAATAGGGTCAGAACCAGTAATGGCGAACCTATGGCACGCGTGCCAGAGGTGGCACTCAAAGCCCTCTCTGTGGGCACATGTGCCATCGCCCCAGCACAGAGTTTGCCAGAGTTTGTTACTTAGAAAGCCAGAGGGACACAGCACTTTGCAATAAATAAGTGGGTCTTGGGTTGCAGTTTGGGCACTCAGCCTCTAAAAGGTTCACCATCACTCAGAACCCTTGATGGAACCGTTCAGTGATTTGTGCGCAGCGACAAGGCGAATTACTATAAAAATCAATGCAGAGAAAAGAATCATTCGTCTGACTTGTGAGAGTGGCATTTCTAGCGGAAAAAGGAATGGACATGATTTTGGGTTGCACCTCCCATTTTTCCAAGAGGCAAGAATGTGAAAGCCTTTTTGAAAGTGCCCACCATGGAGAGCAACACTAGCCTTAATCTATTTGTCTCCTCACAAGGCCAGTTGATGATACAGCTTCTAATGCTCTCTGGGGTTCTGCAATGGACCATAAAGCTCCCTCTCTTTACGATATTCTCATTTGCCAGCTACTACTTATACCCTATCAGTACTCATTTAACACTAGCCTTAATCTATTTGTCTCTCATTTCCCCTTTCCAAGGATAAAGAAGGAGACCGGCAAAGAACAAGGGTAAGAGGCAGACAAGCACCAGAGGCGAGAAACAAGTAAGCAAAAATACCATCAATAGGGAAAAGGGCTTCCCTTGTTTTTTGGCATTATTTTGAAGAGAGAACCCCAAAACTCCTTTGTTGTAACTCCTTACATTCAACTATTTTAAGTACCAGCCCCCAAGTCTTGGGTGGGGAGGGTGTTTGTTCCTACAAACAAAGTAGAAACAAGCTCTACTAGAAATTGCCATCTCACCAGTAAGACAAGCAGTTCTTTTCACAGTGGAGAAGCGAAGAACATCTTGACGGTGGGACATACCAAAGTGCCCTTATCAGGCGGGATGGCTGGCGCTTGATGTCCTCACTGCTTAATGATGTGCTGAAGCACCCTACACCCAAAGGCACCTTCAGAAGATGAAAAGATGTCCAGCTCACAATGCTTGATCAATGTGGATGGGGACTGCCCTGAAGATCTCTGCCAGTGTTGGACTGGTTGTTAGGGCCACAGAAGTAGACACACTCTTGATGGAGTGCACTGGCACAAGTCCCTGCAGGAAACAATACAGCCTCTGATTCATCTGCTTAGGATGGAAATGGAGACTTTCCTTCTCAGGGACCACTGGCAGAATATAGAGGGAGTCTGCATGGTGAAAACATTGCCCTGATGCACAACCTGCACACAAGGCAAGAGGTTAATGTTAGAACAGAATACAGAGAAATAGAATGGTCCTCAATCAGAAAGGGGGGCAGACACAGCTGTATAATATCACCTTATTTGTTCAACATGTATGAAGAAAATACCATACACAGAGCAGACTTAGACCCAGAGAAAGAAATTGTGAAGATTAGAGGAAGAAATATAATCAGTCTAAGACAGCGGTTCTCAACTTGTGGGTCACAGCCCCTTTGGGGGTCGAGTAACCCTTTCACAAGGGTTGCCTACGATGGAAAACACATAGTATTTCTGATGGTCTTAGGAACCGAGACCATTGGTTGGGGGTCACCACAACATGATAAACTGTATTAAAGGGTTGCAGCATTAGGAAGGTTGAGAACCACTGATCTAAGATATGCAGATGACACCATACTACTAGCAGAAAACAACAAAGACTGGGAACAGTTACTAAAGAAATTCACATCTGAAGGGGTGGAGGCAGGTTTAATGTTGAGCATCAAGAAAACAAAAATAATAACTGCCGAGGATTTACATAAATTCAGTCTAGAAGATGATGAAATTGAAATAAAGAGTTCCCATACCTTGGAACAGTCATTGATCAGAACAGAGATTGTAAGCAAGAAATCAGAAGACAAGGATTGGGAAGAGCAGCTATGAAAGAACAAGACAAGATCATTAAACGCACTGAGCACTAAAGAAACGATCTTCTAGATCCAGATATTTTCAATCTCCATGTATGGATGAAAGAGCTGAACAAAGTGAAGAAAGCTGATGGGGAAAAAATCAACTAATTTGAGATGTAGTCATGAAGAAGAGTGCTGAGGACACTGTGGACGGCCAAAAAGTCAAACAAATGGGTACTGGAACAAATCATGTCTGAGTAATCCCTAGAAGCCTAGGGTGCCATGCTTTGGCCACATCATGAAAAGACATGGCTCACTAGAAAAGATAATAATGCCTGAAAGGTAAAGGGTAGGAGAAAAAGTAGACTGCATACTGGATAGATACGTTCAAGGATGCTATGGCCACGAACCTGAAAGAACTGAACAAATTGGTTGAGGAGAGGAAAGTACGGAAGGTGTCTCATTCACAGGGTCACCAGGAGTCAATGTGACACAAAAGCAGTAAACAACAACAACAGCGACAACAAGAAGAAGCCAGTTAGACATCATGGAAAGTGTACAAGCAAAAAGAAGAACAGCCTTCCTCTGCCATTTACTCAACAACAACTGATGCTGGCAGCAGTATACAGCCATTATGACTAGTAGTCACTGGTTGCCCTTTCCTCTCCAAATTTGTCTGATCCTCCTTTAAATCACCCAAGTTGCTGGCCATCTTGTGGTTGTGAATTCATACACTCCCCTCCCTATAGTTTCATATAGTTTCATTTACAACCCCAAATTAATTATGCTTATCTAAACGTCTCATCTTTTCATAATTTATCTTGGCAAATTCTTCATAATACCCAAGAAATATCTTTTGTACCGGCTAGAGGCATCTAGAATCCAGGCTTCCCTGTTCTGGCAAATCTCTAGCTGACATTTGGTGCTTAAGGGAAAGGTCATGTTTTCTTTGCTTTGTACAAGATATGAAACATGTCGTGTCACCGTAACTCTAGATGAACACCTTCTAAAAAATACTTAAGAGGAAATTCCTCACACAAGCTTTGCAGGAGCTGAAGACATTGCCGGACAGCATAGGTCAATAATCTCACTGTTTTGGAGCTAGGATACTTTACATATACAGTGGACCCGTGTTATCCGCTGAGATTTGGTTCCAAGATCCCCCACGGATAACAAAATCTGTGGATGCTCAAGTCCCATTAAATATAGTGACATAGCAAAATGGTGTCTCTTATTAAAAAAATGGAAAATCAAGGTTTGATATTTGAAATTTATACTTTTTTTGAACATTTTCAAACAGTGGATGCTTGAATCCATGTACAAAAAATCTGTGTATAACAAGGGCCGACTGTATTCCTTTCCTTGCATAAATGAGGTATAATTACTTGTCATACATCTGTATAAGATTTTCTAACACCCACATGCTATCTTCTCAATCCACATAAAAAATACAAAGTGGTAGGAAGCGTAACAACTTTCTCTTTCTCCGTTTTTCAGTATCCCAGGGTCTGCCATAGCTTGATTTATTTGGTTTTTAACACCAGATGGCTCTGAGGGCCACTTTGCTGCCCTTGGGACCTTTGGTTATTTTGTTGGTGTTGAATAGTGCAGGGGACTACAACCATCAACTGCCTCCCTTGCAGCTTTCGGAAGAGGCAATTCACCCCCTTTTTTGCCCAGAACAATTAAATTCAAAAGAGGAGGTCAAAGACCACAGAAATAGTTTTGGCAAGTACATGCAGTTCCAGGGATACCTCCTTCTCCACCACTAAAGTCAATTTGTCATCATAAAGTATTATCCTGCCAAGGTGTCTCAGTAGAGGCATGCTCCGTTACAGTTCTAATTGGCATCGTGACAGCAAGATGAGAACACAGATTTGAAACTGGAAGCTAAGAAATTGCAACAAATCTAACATTATTAAATAAATAAACAAATATACAAATCAATAAAATAAAGTGTTAAACAAAAGTGTTCTTGTGGCAAAATCCCTGGCGCTGACTGAATGAGCTACAGAGTGAAAGGATCATTAGTACACTTGTCCCTCCAAATTCGCTAGGGTTAGGGGCACAAAAAAATATTTCCGTGAATATGGAAATACCACAAACAACAGAAATGCCATGTTTTTACCTGAGAAGACACCTCTCTAGGAATCTCTAGGTCCGCCAGTACAACTCTGTGGTCAACATCTGCCTGACATTGACCACAGAACTGCACTGGAGGAGCTACAAATGCCTAGTAGCATATTCTCTCTAGGAATCTCTAGGTGTTTCAGTGCAACTTTTAGTTTAAGTTGACTACAGAATTGCACTGGAGGACCTAGATCAGGGGTAGGCAACCTTTTTGAGCTGGGGGCCGGGTTGCTGTCCCTCAGACAACTGGGGGGCCGAAGTGGGAGGGGGAGCTTCCACCCTCTGGGGTGGGGCTTTCTCTGCTCCCTTTTCCGACCTCCAGCTGTCTGAGAGACAGCTAGAAGTGGGGGAGATTGGGAGAGGGGGTGACAGGCGCGCGCCTGCTCCTCCTGCCCTTCCTTGGCCCCCAGCTGCCTCCCAGAGAACCAGTAAGGGCCCGTGAGGGGCAGAAACAACAGGCACGTGGCCCCTGCTCCTGTCCTTGGGGCTTTGCCAGGCCTCAGGTGTCCTCCGAAGGACACCTCAGGGTTGCCAAAGCCCCGCGGGGAGGAGGAGGCGTGTGCCTGCCCTCTCCTCCTCGGCCCCTTCCTTCAACTGAACGGGCTCCAAGGGGCCCTTTCGGCCGAAGGGGATGGCCAAAACCACTATCATTGTTAAAGCAGACCTTTTAGCATTAAAAGCACTGAAAATACACAGAAATGCACTTTGGAAAGTCACACTGCTTCAGCTTCAGAAAGACTGCATGTCTCCGAAACTGACATATCATCATCATCATCATCATCATCATCACTACCACTCTCATTGTAAAAGCAGACCTTTTAGCATTGAAAGGACTGAAAATACACAGAAATGCACTTTGGAAAGTCACACTGTCTCACCTGCAGAAAGAGTGCATGTCTTCTTCTTCCTACTCCTCCTCCTGTTCCTTCCTTCCTCCTTCTTCCTCCTCTCCTTCCTCCCTCCCTCCTCTTCCTGCTCCTTCCTTCCTCCTTCTTCCTCCTCTTCTTCCTCCTTCCTCCCTCCCTCCTGCTCCTTCCTTCCTCCCTCCTCCCCCCCCCTCTTCCCCTGCGGACCCCCGCCTCCTTCTCCCCAGGCCCGCGGCTGTGGAGCAACCACGGTCTTGGGGAGAAGGACAAGGGGGACCCCCGCCTCCCTCTCCCCAGGCCCGCGGCTCCACTGCCTCTCCCCACCCTCTGGGAAGGCCAAGGCTTCCCCACAGGATGGGGGGAAGGCAAGCGCCAGCGGCCCCAGCGTTTTCCCCGCCCCTCTGGGAAGGCAGAGGCCAGCCCAGAGGGTTGGGGAAGGAGCGCGCCGGTGCCAGCAATTGGCGGCAGGGCCGGCCTGGGGCCGCTCCTACGGTGCCCGTGGGCCGGATCCGGCCCATGGGCCGTAGGTTACCGACCCCTGACCTAGATATTACTAGAGAGAACATTAATCAAATTCGTGAATATTCAAAGCCGCAAATATCAAAGCCGCAAATATGGAGGGATGAGTGTACTTCCTTTAAAACGGTTCTTCTAATTTAGTCACAAGAGGACATCAGGTAGGTGGATAGGTCTGTGCAGCATCTCTTGTACAGTTGGTCCTTGTTATCCATTGGGTTTGGATCCAGGACCCCCTCATAGATAACAAAGTCAGTGGATGCTCCAGACCCATTAAATACAATGGCATAGCAAAATGGTGTCCCTTATATAAAATGGCAAAATCAATGTTTGCTATTTGGAATTTATGTTTTTTTTAAAAAATATTTTCACACCGTGGATGCTTGAATCCATGGATAAAAAAATCCGTAGATAAGGAGGGCCGACTGTACCAAGTCAGACCAAGTCTAACTCAGGATGTACCTACATTGTAGAAATCATGCAGTTTGAGACAACTTTAACTGCCATGGCTCCATCCTACAGAATCCTGGAATTTGTAATTTTGTAAGGCACCAGCACTCTGTGGCAGAGAAGGCTAAAGACATTGTAAAACTACAAATCCCAGTATCCCATAGGTTGGAGCTACAACACTTAAAGTGGTGTCAGGCTGTATTATTTCTACAGTGTAGATGCACCCACAGCATTTTTACTGACTAATAGTGAGCTCCACAGGGTCGTGTTTGCAGGCACATGTCCCATTCAAGTCTATGGTGCTTGGATATAGGAGGGTATAGGGGGATCCCCCACAAAAACAGAGGGCTGACTGAATTCTCCAACTAGAGAGGGGAAAGCTTGGACATAAAAGTTTTTCTTCCCATTTTGGCTTTGCAATAGTATAATTATATTCAATCAGGCAGTGCAGAATTAAACACTAACTTGCTGCACTTGTGGTTATCCTTGCCATTGTTGGCGTATGACACTGTCACGATACTGCATGTTGTTGTTTGAGATACCACCAGGTGCCTTGCAAAGCAGCCTATACAGGCCATTCTGAGCCACAAAAGTAGAGGGTAACACTAGGATATTGTGAGTTGTAATGTTTTTTCTGACCCCAATGACAAACTCCATGTATTATGGGATGAAACAGATGGTCAAAATAAGTAAGGCACGTTATAGATGGGCCTTTAATACGCCCCCGTCACGTGCTAGGGGTTGGCCGAGGACCTAGCGTCCACACCGGCCTCACTGCTAGCACGTGACGAGGACGTAAAGATGGCGGCGCCGCCATCTTTACATGCTGGATGCGTTGCGTCCGCATGTGTCGCCCCGGAAATGACGCCGCAAATGTGCCCCTTGCGCTTTGCGGTGCCTCTTCCGGGGCCTCAGAAGAAGCGCGATCTCCGCGCTCCTTCTCGGCAGCGTCTGGGAGCCGCGGCGTTTAAACGCGCCAAAGTTTCCAGCCAGCTTGGAGGTGGGGTGTTTAGACGACGTATGCCATGAAGCCGGCCAGAAAACACACCCAAATTGCACTACAGGGAGAAAAGCCAAACTAAAAAGGAGCTGGATTTTTCAGCTTCCTCCCAGAAAGTGTGCACCTTCACATGTACGTGTAAATGCACCAATGCCAGGGTGACTTTAAAGGGGCGGTCTTTCAAAACTCTAACCCCTAATTGTGCACATAAATGCCCCATCACAGGGGCGCATTTAAAAGAGGCCATACCCAAGTGGCAAGGGTAGCAATGCTCAAAAGAGAAACTGTGACACCTCTCATGGAGATGAGTACAATATACACAAAACAGACAGTCAAAGAGGGGGCATGGGGTGAACAGGAGAGAAGGGAGGGCTTGATTGTACCTTGCTGGCATCTGCATGGGCACACCTCTGCTCTGATGTCCTATCCATTGGAGAGCTGCAGAAGCAAATGTGTTCAGGCTCACAGGGACAACAATCCAATGGGATGGCAGTCACTGGTGGTTCGCTCTTGTGAAGGTGCACAGGGAAGGTGGGAGTAACAGTAAAAAGTACCCAGCGGCACAGCTTGAAGCCACACCTTGCGGTCATGATATGCGCACTCCAGCTGCCTTGGCAGCAGGTGGTGCGGTTGGTGGGGTTTCAGTGCAGCTTCGGAAAGGCAGCCTCAAGCCAGTTTTTCCTGCCCATCTGTTTTGCCCACGTGACATAAGGTCTAATATCCCAAGGAATATTTGTATGTACAGAATGAAGTACAGTATACAGTGCGCCAGCATCATTCGCGGGTGTGCTTTACGCAGCTTTCAACATACGCTGAAAGCTGCGCTGGGAGAAGGGGCAGCGCGTCCCATAGGAAATAATGGGGCGTGCATGAGCCCCATTCATTTAAATGGGGCTCGAGGATAGGCGGAATTCCCTTTACGCCGCAGGGAGTCCGGAACGGATCCCCCATGTAAAGAAAGGACAGACTGTATTACACTCCAACATCCACATCCATAAAACATAGGAGGAAATAAAAGTAAAATAAAATGAGATACAATACAGTAAAAATAAAATAAAATGCATACTTCTGATGTTATGAAGTACTTCCCAACGCCACTGAATTCAAATTGTACAGAACACAGCCCTTTATAATAAATCTGTATGTAACAGGGTGGGTCATTTTAAATTGCTCAAAGTCACATTTGGCTTTAGACTCCGTACAGAGCTAGACAAGAAGAAAAGGTTAAGGCAACACTGCGCTCACTGGCAGGCATCAAAGTGAACAGGTGCACACATTTTGAATTGTGCTGCTGAAGCAAAATCTGGTTTATAGGATGGGGCTGCACTGTAATTCTTCACCGCATAATTTTTTAAGTGGCCCAAACTGTTGAGCCTCACTGTCTTTTCCCCAAACATTATCCTGACAAGAGCTCATCAAATTAGACAGAGGAGTGCTTAAAGGCATGAAACCATCGCAAACACATTTTCCACTTCTGAACACACAGCAGAAAGCTGTGGCTAATCTCAGCTTCCTGGCATATCATCACTCATTTCGGACACATCACTGTATTATATAAACATGTTGAAATTGTAAGGTGTAGAAGACAATGGCTTGCAAAAGGCCTCTCAAGTGATTTTGTACCTGTGGTTCCTTCATCCAGACCCAACACTCTTGTCTTTGGAGTGGCAATAACTTAAAGGGAAAATATAAAATAGCTTCCATAATGTGAAACGTGGTAAAAACACGGGAAATACAAAAGAGATTTTATCAAGAATGGAAAATAAACATTAAGGCTATTTTCCCTATTAAGAAAAAAGAGTAGTTCACATTCATGATCCACAGTTACTGACTGTGCATTGGATAAATCAGCACCTACGGTTTTGTCTTTTAAAGTGTAGAATTTCACTAAGACCAGAACAGCCCAAACTACAGGCCCTAGATGGCACTAGACTACAATTCCCATGGTTATGTGGATAATGGGAGTTATTGTCCCTCATCGTCTGGGCACCCTACGCTGGGAAAAAACTATTAAAGTGCAGTAGATGTGTGAAATAAAGCACGGGAACAATGAACATGCAAACTTAGAGTAAGAGATCATTCAGCCTGGAAAAGAGATGTTCAAAATGGTCTTTTCAACTGCCGCATGAGTCCCTGCCACAGTCAAGAAGAGAGAGAAAGCATCCTCCTGCCTCTTGAACAGATTTAATATTTTCCAGATAATATATGTTTAAAACCAAAGGACATAATGAATCTGACATATAAAAGAGATTCCAACCATCAGAAATATACACCTGCTGGACGGTTGCCATGTCAGCCTAATAATTGCACTGCAAAGCCAGCTGTGTTAAAAGAGAAAATTAAACATTTATTAAAGGGGACTCGGTGGGGGGGAAAACCCTCCCAGGGATAAAATGTCCAACATCAGAGAAAGCAATTTATATACACTCCAGACATAGCTACTCTCGACTCTTCAAACAAGTAAATTCTGTCACTGCCGCAGAAGCTGAAAAGCAAAAGAACATTACAAAAGCATTAAGTCATTCTCGCCCGTGGATTCCTATCCACTCCACTCTTTCCAAACATAACAGGAAAACATCTCTCTCAAAGCCAGCATCGTATTTTGAAAGGGATGGACTACACAAATATAAAACAATGGAGATCTCTTGAAGAGACAGAGGGAGAAAACCAGAAAGAGACATTGGAATACATTACCTACTGAATTCTGCTTCTGGACACAGAACCGGGGAAGCTACATTCCATTTTAAGGACAAGGAGTTTGTAAATGCCTGCTCTCCTACTACGCGCCTTTCGCTCTCTCTTCCAAAGCAGGGCTCAATTTCTGATTTAAAAACAAGAACAAAGTTCGTAAAATAATGCCCGTCTCTCCCTCGCTCTGTTCCCCATTAAACCAACAAGCCTTGCTCACTTGTTCCATGGGCTCCGGATGAGATGTTCTCCGCTGACTATTTGGACAAGAAAGCTTTCTGCTTCCTCACCAGAACCCAAAGAAGGATTCCAGTCACATGAGGAGGGAGGCATAGCACACTGGCATAGCTTGCTTTTTGGCATCAGGAAAGGCAGATCGCAGCGATGGTTCGAAATTACACTTTTGCTCACACTGCTGAGAGAGAGAGTGCGCTTTTAGACACACCAGGCAAAAACATTCGTCTGTCTCCTCCTATCGGAAAAAGCTTCTGCAGAGTAAATCAGATCACAAACATCATGAAAGCAGAAGAATTTATCGAGAGGAAACATACATAACCTGAGCCAAATAGCAAGGAAAGCTGCATACACAGAGGATAACCAGGCTTGCTGAGAAAGACGAAAGCATGGTGCCAAGGCCAGAGACGGAGAGGAAGGAAGCTGGCTCTGTATCCCCATCTTTTAAAAGCATCTTAAGGAAGAAGAAAAAAGAAGGAAGTTATTTCCCCTTGAGCCAAGAAATCCACATTGAATGTGATGTTTTGGAACAAGGAACAGCTTTAAAATAAAGTAATATTCAGCTCTATACCTGCTCTTTCTCTCCGCTTGATTTTCGCCTCCTGCGGCTACATAGCTTTGTACTTACCAAATTCTCTCCCCCTCCAAAAAAAAAAAGTGGGCAGAGCAATTATATTAAAGAAAAGCAGAACATATATATATATATTGTTTGGATTTCAACTCCACAATTGCCGCACTCAAAAACGACGCAGCGCGGCACAGTTTTTCAAAAAAGGCAGCAACATCATGTGAAAGAATGATGATGAGGCCGATAAATGCCACATCTGTTTGACTGCTTTCAAAACTGTATTACACTCCAACATCCCTGCTCAGCCATGAAACTCACTGGGCAACCTTGGACAAGTCACACTCTCTTAGCCTCAGGGAATGGCAATGGCAAACCTCCTTTGAATCAACCTGCCAAGAAAACCCCATGATAGGTTCACCTTAGGGTCGCCATAAATTGGAAATGACTTGAAGGCACACACCATCTGCCATGCAGATGCACCCTATGTTGGCTGTGTCTTTGAACATGCACAGAGTGCCCTTTCTCCCCAGCCATTGCACACACTGACAAGGCTCCCTCCTACAGGAATTGCAGGAAACCTGGAGCCAGCATCCACTGCATTTAATATAGATATCAATGTACATAGGAGAGAGCCAATGTGGCATAGTGGACTCAAGAGACCAGGGTTCAAATGCTGGTTCAGCCATGGAGACCCCCTGGGTGACCTTGGGCAAGTCACACTCTCTCAGCCTCAGAGGATGGCAATGGCAAATCCCCTCTGAAGAAATGTGCCAAGAAAACCCCATGCTAGGTTTGCCTTAGAGTCGCCAATGTGACCCTGAGCAAGTCATGCTCTCTCAGCCTCAGAGGATGGCCATGGCCAACCTTTTCTGAAGATACGTGACAAGACAGTCCTATGACAAGGTTGCCTGCATGACCGCAGGCAAGTCACACTCTCTCGGCTTCCTCAAGGGAAGGCAATGCCAAACCTCCTCTGAACAAGTCTTGCCAAGATAACCCCAAGATATGGTCGCCTTGGGGCTGCCAGGGTAACCTTGTGCAAGGCACACTCTCTCAGCCTCAGAGGATAGCCATAGTAATCTCTCCTCTGAAGAAACATGCCAAGAAAACCCCATAAGAGGCTCACCTGGGTGACTTTGGGTAAGTCACACTCTCTCAGCCCCAAAGGATGCCCATGGCAACCCCCCCCCCTCTGAAAAAATTGGCCAAGAAAACCCCATGATAGTGTGACCCTGGGTAAGTCACACTCTTTCAGCCTCCTCAAGGGGAAGGCTGGGGCAACCCTCCTCTGAAGAGCCTAGCCAAGGAAACCCCCCTGAGTTGGAAACAACATGAAGTCACACAACAACAACAACAACAACAACAACAACAACAACCAGCCACCATCAAATTGGCCAAAGAGGGAGGCAGCCAAGCCTGCCCTTCCTCCTCAGCAGAAGAAGGGGACCCAAGGAGGCCCAAGAGCCATACCTAGGAAAGGAGGAGGCTTCAGAGACAGGGGTTCCTGAGGGGTTTCTGCTGCTGAAGGTGGAGGCATTCATGAAGCACCTTCCTGGGCAGCAAAGCAAAGCAAGGCAAAAGCAAGGCAGCTGGACTCCTTCCAGGGCTGGCCTCACTCCTCCTTCAAGCTTGGCAAGCAGCCCTTTGGGAGGGAAACTGAGCAGAAGGGCTGTCCACACTCCAGGAATAACCCACTTTGACACCACCTTGACTGCCCTGGCCCAAGGCGAGAGAGTCCTGAGAACTGTCCTTTGTTGTGGCACCTGAGCTCTCTCTAAAATGGTCCAAGACCCAGACACACACTGGAATGTATAGTTTTGTCAGCTATTTAAGCCTGCTCTGGTGGTCGAATTCAAAGACTTGGGCTGCATCCACACTGCAGGAATAACCCAGTTTGAGACCGCTTGTAACTGCCCTGGCTCAAGGCAACAGAGTCCTGGGATGTGTAGTTTCTTGTGGCACCAGAGCTGTCTCTGACAGAGAAGGCAAAATGTCTCCACAAAACCACAAACCCCAGATTTATATTTGGTTGGGATTTCTTGGACTTACAAGAATGTTTAGGTCCAAAACACACTGCAGAAATAACCCAGTTTGAGACTGCTAGTAACTGCCCTGGCTCTATCGAGTCTTGGGATGTATAGTTTATTGCAGCACTAGAGCACTTTCTGACAGAGATGGGGAAATGGTTCAAGGCACACTGCAGGAATAACCCAGTTTGAGACCACTTTAACTGAATTCTATATGACACACTCCTGGGGTTTCCTGGACTTATAAGAATGTTTTCCTTCCCTGGCTCAGTGCTATAGAGTCCTGGGATGTGTAGTTTTCTGCAGCACCAGAACCCTGTGACAGAAAAGGCAAAATGGTCCAAAATACACTGCAGAAATAAGCCAATTTGACACTTCTTTAGCTGCCACAGCTCAAGGCTATAGAGTGCTAGGATGGGTAGTTTCTTGTGGCACCAGAGTGCTCTCTGGCACAGAAGGCTAATGGTCCGAAACGCACTGCAGAAATAACCTGGTTTGATACCACTTTAAGTACCTTAGTTCAAGGCTAGGGA